>NW_026111584.1:0-185000 GCF_024679095.1 Eriocheir sinensis | reverse complement strand
CATCTCACCCAGGCAGTTAAGCCAAGGTCAGCATCCCACCCAGGCAGCTAAACTAGGGTCAGCATCCCACCCAGGCAGTTAAGCCAAGGTCAGCATCCCACCCAGGCAGTTAAGCCAGGGTCAGCATCCCACCCAGGCAGTTAAGCCAGGGTCAGCATCCCACCCAGGCAGTTAAGCCAAGGTCAGCATCCCACCCAGGCAATTAAGCCAAGGTCAGCATCCCACCCAAGCAGTAAAGCCAAGGTCAGCATCCCACCCAGGCAATTAAGCCAAGGTCAGCATCCCACCCAAGCAGTTAAGCCAGAGTCAGCATCCCACCCAGGCAGTTAAGCCAAGGTCAGCATCCCACCCAGGCAATTAAGCCAAGGTCAGCATCCCACCCAGGCAGTTAAGCCAGGGTCAGCATCCCACCAAGGCAATTAAACCAGGGTCACCATCCCACCCAGGCAGTTAACACAAGGTCAGCATCCCACCCAGGCAGTTAAGCCAAGGTCAGCATCCCACCCAGGCAATTAAGTCAGGGTCATCATCCCACCCAGACAGTTAAGCCAGGGTCAGCATCCCACCCAGGCAGTTAAGCCAGGGTCATCATCCCACCCAGGCAGTTAAGCCAGGGTCAGCATCCCACCCAGACAATTAAGCCAGGGTCATCATCCCACCCAGGCAGTTAAGCCAGGGTCAGCATCCCACCCAGGCAATTAAGCCACGGTCATCATCTCACCCAGGCAGTTAAGCCAGGGTCATCATCCCACCCAGGCAATTAAGCCAGGGTCAGCATCCCACCCAGGCAATTAAGCCAGGGACATCATCCCACCCAGGCAGTTAAGCCAGGGTCAGCATCCCACCCAGGCAATTAAACGAGGGTCAGCATCCCACCCAAACAATTAAGCCAGGGTCATCAACCCACCCAGGCAGTTGAGCCAAGGTCAGCATCCCACCCAGGCTTTTAAGCCAGGGTCAGCATCCCACCCAGGCAGTTAAGCCAGGGTCAGCATCCCACCCAGGCATTTAGGCCAAGGTCAGCATCCCACCCAGGCAGTTAAGCCAAGGTCAGCATCCCACCCAGGCAGTTAAGCCAGGGTCATCATCCCACCCAGGCAGTTAAGCTAGGGTCAGCATCCCACCCAGGCAGCTCAGCCAAGGTCAGCATCACACCTAGGCAGTTAGGCCAAGGTCAGCATCCCACCCAGGCAGTTAAGCCAGGGTCAGCATCCCACCCAGGCAGTTAAGCCAAGGTCTGCATCCCACCCAGGCAGTTAAGCCAAGGTCAGCATCTCACCCAGACAGTTAAGTCAAGGTCAGCATCCCACCCAGGCAGTTAAGCCAGGGTCATCACCCCACACAGGCAGTTAAGCCAAGGTCAGCATCACACCTAGGCAGTTAAGCCAAGGTCAGCATCCCACCCAGGCAGTTAAGCCAGGGTCATCATCCCACCCAGGCAGTTAAGCCAAGGTCAGCATCCCACCCAGGCAGTTAAGCCAAGGTCTGCATCCCACCCAGGCAGTTAAGCCAAGGTCAGCATCCCACCCAGGCAGTTAAGCCAAGGTCAGCCTTCCACCCAGGCAGTTAAGCTAAGGTCAGCATCCCACCCAGTCAGTTAAGCCAAGGTCTGCATCCCACCCAGGCAGTTAAGCCAGGGTCAGCATCCCACTCAGGCAGTTAAGCCAAGGTCAGCATCCTACCCAGGCAGTTAAGCCAAGGTCAGCATCCCACCCAGGCAGTTAAGCCAAGGTCAGCATCCCATCCAGGCAGTTAAGCCAAGGTCTGCATCCCACCCAGGCAGTTAAGCCAAGGTCAGCATCCCACCCAGGCAGTTAAGCCAAGGTCAGCATCCCACCCAGGCAGCTAGGCCAAGGTCAGCATCCCACCCAGACAGTTAAGCCAAGGTCAGCATCCCACCCAGGCAGTTAAGCCAAGGTCAGCATCCCACCCAGGCAGTTAAGCCAAGGTCAGCATCCCACCCAGGCAGTTAAGCCAAGGTCAGCATCCCACCCAGGCAGTTAAGCCAAGGTCAGCATCCAACCCAGGCAGTTAAGCCAAGGTCAGCATCCCACCCAGGCAGTTAAGCCAAGGTCAGCATCCCACCCAGGCAGTTAAGCCAAGGTCAGCATCCCACGCAGGCAGTTAAGCCAAGGTCTGCATCCCACCCAGGCAGTTAAGCCAAGGTCAGCATCCCACCCAGGCAGTTAAGCCATGGTCAGCATCCCACCCAGGCAGTTAAGCCAAGGTCAGCATCCCACCCAGGCAGATAAGCCAAGGTCAGCATCCCACCCAGGCAGTTAAGCCAAGGTCTGCATCCCACCCAGGCAGTTAAGCCAAGGTCAGCATCCCACCCAGGCAGTTAAGCCAAGGTCTGCATCCCACCCAGGCAGTTAAGCCAAGGTCTTCATCCCACCCAGGCAGTTAAGCCAAGGTCAGCATCCCACCCAGGCAGTTAAGCCAAGGTCTGCATCCCACCCAGGCAGTTAAGCCAAGGTCAGCATCCCACCCAGGCAGTTAAGCCAAGGTCAGCATCCCACCCAGGCAGTTAAGCCAAGGTCAGCATCCCACCCAGGCAGTTAAGCCAAGGTCTGCATCCCACCCAGGCAGTTAAGCCAGGGTCAGCATCCCACCCAGGCAGTTAGCCAAGGTCAGCATCCCACCCAGACAATGAAGCCAGGGTGTAGCTACATGGAATCCGGGCCACTAAGCCAGGGTCTTCATCCCTTCCCATTACTTTTATTTTTGATACCCTTCCGTTGTTGTGGTCTTCCCCCTTCTCCCAAACACACACACACACACACACACACACACGCACACGCACACACACACGCTCACACAGTCCTATTGTTTGTGCAGTTGGCAACGTTTTTTTCTGCGTTTTACAAGATTTTCTTCAAGCGCCGGACGACTGTTGTGAGTGGAATCCTTGCTCCTTTTTCAACGTTAAACTTAAATCCTTATTTAAATTAAAGGTAAAATGAACTGAAACTTAACCAAGTTGTAAAACCTTGCACACATTTTTTTTGGTCATATCTTTTTTGTTTGTTTTTTTTGCAGTTTTTAAATTTTTTTTTTATTTTTTTACTTGTTTTACTTTTCTTTTTTCAAGGCCATAGCGCTCGGGCAGGCGGGTGAGGTGCTTAGTGCATCGTTTTGGCACTCTTCGCTTCTGGCGCCGACTGCTCCTCCCTTCCTCGCTCGCTTCACCATCGGTAGAATAGGCCTAACAAACTGCTCAAGCCGCCAGCCGGTCTCTTTATACATCCTTTCCTCCCGTTGCTTGATCCTCTCGGCATCCCGCCTCACCGTCTCTTGGGCCGCGAGAAACTGCGCCCTGACCTCCGCCATGTTCTCCCCCGGCCTCTCTCCCAGCCAGCTGGCTCGCAGTTCAAGATACTGCTCCCACTTCTCCTCTTCACGTCTCCGTTTGGCCTCCTTTCTGTCCTCCGCTCTCTCCCTCGCCCGCCTCTTTTTCTCCTCCTCCTCTTGCTCTCGCAGCAGGCGGTTCCGGTGTTCAACAAACCTCTTCAACTCCTCCTGCTGAAGGATCCGTTCCTGTTCCCGCCTCTCCCTCTCCTGCTCGTACAGCATCTGTCTGTACTCCCTCTCCTGCTCCATCCTCTCCTCCTCCTCCTCCAGCCAGCGACGCTCCTCCTCCTCCTCCCTCTCCTTGCGGCGGCGATGTCTCCAGTACTTCCGATCGGCTCGCCGCTTTTCCCGCTCAAATGCTGTCTCCGCGCTCCCCTTGGGGCGCTTCTTGGCTCCTTCTTTGCTTTTTTTCTCTCGGCAGGCCTCGCTCTGACCCCTTCCTTCCCGAAACACTTGGTGCATCCGGGCTTCCCGCAGCCCCCTTTCTTCGACGACTTCTTCTCTTTCCGAGGGGCCTCCTGCCCGCCCTCGGCCCGCTGAGCTTTCCTCCTGAAGCACTTGGTGCACCCAGGCTTCCCGCAACCCCCCTTCTTCCGCGGCAGGCCCCTCTCCTCCCGCTCCTTCAGCACCCTGAAGGCAGACTGTAGTGCCTGGAACTGCTTGGTGGCAGCCTTAATATTGTCCGGGTTTTTGTCGGGGTGAAGTCGCAGGGCCGCCTTGTGGTAGGCCTTCTTCACCTCGGCGAAGGGCGCGTCCTCGGCCACGCCAAGGAAGCGGTAGATGCTGCGTTGGGGGCTGGCCATCGGGGCTCTCGTGCTATCATAAGGGCGCCGATTCAACACGTCACCTCGGTTTGGCATTGGCGGATTTAGGTAGCCTGGAGTTGACATTGCACCCCCCCGAGTCTAGAGCTAGTGGTACCCAAGACCTGGGTGGCACCTGCTGTTGAACTCTGACGACTTCACGCGCCTCACTCCCCCTGTTTCCTGACATTGTCGCTTGATATTAAGAAAACTGCGGCCGCCATCGTCTCCCGCGGAAACTTCAGCATCATATTGCCTCCGAATCTGCAACAATAATGTGAACATAAGGATGCATATAATTATCTTCTCGCGCATGTTATTGAGATCCATGAAAGGACATGTTTCCTTCCCTCTAAAGCGGCGTCCACACAATGCGTGACTTGTTATAATTCCCCTGCCATGCCTCTGCTTCCCTTCCCTTCCCCTGGAACCCCCCATCCCCTCCACTTCCGCTCCCTGTCATCCCTTTGCTTCCCTTCCCCTGCCACCCACACCTTACCCCTTCCTACCCCTTGCCATTCCTCTGTGGCCCTTCCCCTCGCCACCTCGTCTCTGCCTTCCTTCCCCTTGCCATTCCTTTGCCTCCCTTCTTTCTTTCCCCTGCCACGCCCTCCCTGGATTCCTTCCTTCCCCTTTCCATTCCTCTGTTTTCCTTCCCCTGCCGCACCCTTCCCTGTCATCCTTCCGCCCCCCTGCCATTCCTCTGCTTCCATTCGTTAACCCTACCTCACCAACCCTATCTCACTTCCTCCCCCTGCCATTCCTCTGCTTCCATTCTTTAACCCTACCTCACCAACCCTGTCCCCTTGACGTTATTAGAACTTAATTTATCTGATTAAATTTGAAAACGTCTAATGTCTGGGCAAAGAAGGGAGAGAGGGAGAGGGGGAGGGGGAGGGTGTGAGAGGGACGAGTCCAGAGGAATGCACGAGGTCATAACTTTACTCTGCTTTTCCTGACCTGACCTAACTTACCATAATCAATCTCAGCGACAGGGCAAGGGGCGAGAGAGGAGAGGGTGAGAGGGACGACCTACCTAACCTAACTATATACAGCCTTACTTAACCTAATTTATCTTAGCAAGAGGGCAAGAGGGAGAGAGAGAGGAGAGGGAGAGGGGAGGAGGGAGGGGGAGACGAGGGAGAGGGGAGACGAGGGGAGGGGGGAATGGGTGTGACAGGGAGGCTAGAAAATGCACAAAGACCTAACCTAACCTAATCTGTCTTAACGAGAGGGCAAGGGCGAGAGAGGAGAGGGTAAGGGTGTAAGAGGACGCCTTCAACAACAACCTAACCTAGCTTATCCTAGCCTTACTTAACCACATCTAACCTTACCTACATTTCCTAACCTTACCTAACCTAGCCTATCCTAGCCTTACTTAAACCACATCTAACCTTACCTAACTTTCTAACCTAACTTACCTAACCTAGCTTATCCTAGCCTTACTAAACACATCTAACCTTACCTAACTTTCCTAACCTAACCTAACCTAGCTTATCCAAGCCTTACTTAAACACATTTAACCTTACCTAGCTTCCCTAACCTTACCTAACCTAGCTTATCCTAGCCTTAATTAACCACATCTAACCTTAACTATCTTTCCTAACTTTACCTAACCTCACCTAGCACAGAGCCTTCCCTAACATAAATTAACATTGCCTGAGCCTTACCTAAGCTAACCTATCTTAACCTAGCTTTACCTTACCTAAACTACCTTAACCTATCCTCACTTAACCTAACATAATCTAATATATTCCAGCGAGAGAGAGAGAGAGAGAGAGAGAGAGAGAGAGAGAGAGAGAGAGAGAGAGAGAGAGAGAGAGAGAGAGAGAGAGAGAGAGAGAGAGAGAGAGACGGTAAGCAGAACAGGTTCAGGGGAGGCGGTGGCTGAACGGATAGCGAGACGGCCCCGCGTTCAGGAGGACGCGAGTTCAATCCCCGACCGGTGCCACCAAGCTGGGATTTTTCAGCCGCCGCCGAGTGGCTTAAAACTACCCACATGCTGTCCAGAAGACCACCTATCAACCCGGACTCTAGATTCTAGGATTAAAGATGAGTTCCGGGAGGGCAGCATGAGCCAATGCAAGATGGCGCCACTATAAACACTCGCCAGCGCCAGGACGGGCTGGGCCGACCATCAGGACCCACCGGGAAGAAGCCTTGGACCGACCATCAGGATCCACCGGGAAGAGGCCTACCGGCGCAATAGGCCAAGACGTAAAAAAAAAGGTTTAAAATAGTCAGTGACGTGAGGCTGCCGGAGACCGTCTTGCTCCCCCTGCACGGTTTTTCTGCCTGCCTGCCTGGCTGCCTGCCCCCCGCTGCCCCAACCCGCCACCCACCCACCTCCCACCCTCTCTACCCCCTCCACTACCCATCCACCCATTAACACCCACCCACAACTCTGACTTTCCACCTTCCCTTCCATTCCCTTCCCTTCCTTAACTCTGATTAATCCTTCTCCTTTTTTTCCATTCTACGTCCTCCTCCGCCTCCTTATCAGACTCCTCCACATTTTCTTCATTTCCTTCTCTTTCTTCTCCTGCACCTTCTTCTCCTTCTCCCTCTCTTCCTTCTCTCCTGCTTCTCTTCTCCCAAACCTTTTATTTAACCTTCCTTTCTTCTTCCTTCTCTTCTTTTCTTCTTCTGCTTCTTCTTTTTCTTCTTCTTCTTCTTCCTTTTCTTCTTCTTTTTCTTTTTTTAATTCTTTTTTTTTTTTTTTTCTTCTTCTTCTATATCGTTTTCAGTTCCCGATGCCAGTCCTTTCTCTTCCCTCACTCACCCAACACCCACTAACCCCGCCACCACCCATCTACCACCCCATCTACCACCCACTTACCGACCCAAACTACCCTCCCACTCTCCCTCTCTTCTTCGTGATGCCGTTTCTTCTCCTCCTCCCTTCGCTTGGCTCTTATTCCTCCCTCCCCTTCCTCTCCCTTACCTACCGACCAACAACCCCACCCACAACCCCCACTACCTACCCTCTCGCCCGCCCACTCGTCTCCGTGATGCCATTTCTCCGCCTTCCTTTCTCTTAGCTCTGATTACTCCTTCCCTTTCCTCGCTCCCGCCCATCCACCCACCTCCTCACCCACCCGCCCACCAGACTCCGTGATGCTCTTTCCTCACCTTTTCCCTTCTCTTCTTTTCCTTACTGTAATTCCTCCTTCTCCTCCTCCTCCTTCTCCTCCTCCTCCTTTATCCACTTGTCCTCTTCATCCTATCCCATTTTCTTTTCTTCATTTCCATCAGTTTTTATATTTTTACTTTCATCACATCTTGTTCTCTCCAATATCCTCTCCTTTTCTTAAACTCACATTCCCCTTTCTCTTTCAGTCATTTTCCTGCTCATTCAATTTCCTTTTCTACATTTTCTACCCGCCTGATAATTCTACTTTTATCATATTTTTTCTCTCATTTTTTATATTCCCTTCCCTTTCCTTCCCTAAGTTCTAATTCCTCCTCCTTTCCTGCCTCACCCAACTCTCCTCTTTTCCAGCATACCTTCCCTTTCTCAACAATATCCCCTACATTTCCTACCCTCTTTGGCATTCATTCTCCACCCTTCCCTAATCTGTAATTCCTCCTTCCCTTCACCCAAGTCCTCTTCCCTACATGTCCTATCTCTCCCTCATCCATCGCCTTTTCTGCATTTCCTAACCTCTCCGTAATGTCACTCTAAGCCAATTTACTTTAACAGGTCATTCATTCTTAACCTCCGTTCCTTATGTAACCTCTAACTCATTCCTTCCCCTTCCCATCCCCATAATCCTCATCCATTTTCTTTTCTATAATTCCTAATCTCTCCACAATATTACTCTCATCCCATTTTTTTAACAGGTCATTCATCCTTAACCTTCCTTCCTAATGTAAACTCTAACTCATTCTTCCCCTTCCCATCCCCGTCATCCTCATCCATTTCCTTTCTATATTTACTACACTTCTTGATAATTTTACTATCATCACATTTTTTCAAAAGGAGGTCATTCATTCTTAACCTCCTTCCCTTATGTAACCTCTAACTCATTCTTTTCCCTTCCTATCCCCTTTATCCTCATCCATTTCCTTCTTTACATTTACTCACCTCTTGATAATTTTAGTCTCAGCACATTTCTTTTAACAGGAAAAAGAGGGAGAGAGAGCAGGAAGGTTGAGGATGTGAGGGGAACGATTCTATACCTAACGTAACACCTATCCTAACCTAACCTACCTTAACCTAATCCAGCAAGCAGGCGAGCGGGCCAACCTAACCTTACCTAACCTTACCTAACACCTTACCTAACTTAACTCCTTTCCTTATATAACCTCTGACTCGTTCTTCCCCTTCTCATCCTTCTCTCCTCTACCCACACATCCACCCTCATCCTCATCCTTTCCCTCTTCTCCATTCACTCCCCTCTGCTCTACGGTTTTGGTCCCGGGTTTTTATTTTTCCTCACAGGCAAGCTATTTAGTCTCCCCAGCTTCTCTTTACTAAGTCTCTGATTCCTCCTTCCCCTTCCCCTCCTCGGCCCACTTCTCCCTTCTCGGTGTATCCGTTTTCAGTGTATTCCTCTTCTATATTTACTTTCCTCTGTTCTATTTATCTATCTACCTTTTATCAGCATTTTTTTTCAATCTCAAACTCACTCACTCTCAGATTCTTTCAGCTCTCACAACTATTTCCAAAGGCTACAAAGGAGATTAGTCGGGTTCTCATGAGTGTTTCTTCACGTTCATGGTCCAGAAGCCTTGGCAAACTCTCACTAGGCTCATAAAACTACCCATGGAAATACTACTAACATGACCTCTACCAAAGTGTTATCTAATGTGTGAATCGTGAAATGTTTGAGACTATTGGCTTTTTTTTCAATCTCATGGTACAGTATCCTTGTCAAACTATCACCAGGCTCATAATACTACCCATGGAAATACTACTAACACAACCTCCACGAAAGCCTTGCCAAATGTGAGTGTGTAAGCCCCGAAATGTTTGAGAAGACAGGCATTTTTTCCCCCATACATAGTGCGGAAGCCTTGTTAACTCCCTAAAACTACTAACACAACTCCCACGAAAGCCTTACCATGTGTGTGAGGATATGTCAGCCTCGAAATACTTGAGTCACTCCTTTGCCTTATCTCCGTTTCGCTTCGGCACTACACAGCAGGCACCCGCATCTGGCAACTCCTCCCTTGGGTCCTCTACTGCCCTCATCGCTCACGTCCCTTTCCTTTCCTTTTTTTTTCTACCCTCTTCTATCTCTCCTCCTTACTGCCTCTTTGCTCACCCTCCGTTCTGCCGCCAATGGTCAGTCCCAGCTCTTGTTTCTTCACCTCCAGCTTGCCTTCCTTCCCTCACGGTCCTTTCCTCTTTTTCTGGCCTCTTCTGTCTGTTCTCCCTACCGCCTCTCACACTTTATTCCGCCACCTCTCTGCTCACCCTTCGTCCTGTCTCCAATGTTCAGTCCCAGCTCTTGTTCTTTCACCGCCAGCTCGCCTTCCTTTCCTCGAACCGCCAATCCTTTCGTCTGAACTCTTCTGATCTCTTCACATCCAACACTCGCTTCAGTTTCCTCTCCTCCTCCCCTTCTCTGTTATTTCAACGGTGTCTCAGAATAGAAGAACATCGCCTAACAGAAGTGTGGCCGTGTGACATATTATGATTAATGCCTACTGAAGAGTACAAAGCTTTAGGAGATTCGTGATACGTGGAGGAGGCGGTGGTTGAGTATAGTTAGCGTCCAGGAGGCTCGCGTCACTATCAACCCGGACTCTCGATGCTCGCTCTGAAGAGAATTAAAAATGGGCTCCGTGGGGCAGCATGAGCCAAGCAAGCAAAAAAGTAGAACAAAAGAAAAAAAACTCCCTGGGTTAGAAATCTTATCTCTGTATCTGGAAAGGTTGTAATTCCGCCATGATGCTGATAATTTATGAATGATCGTGACTCAAATAGCCTCAACTGTCATGTTTCTCGTTGATTACACGTTATAATTTTCTTGTGTCACCCACATCCCATTTTAGGTGACAATGGAAGGCCAAGGGCAAGGGCAAAGGCTTCCTGGATGAATAAGCAGATAAATGGTCTCTGTTCTTATCTACTACGTCGTTTACGTTAAGGGTTGTCCATTTTTCCTCACCACATAATATTTTCTCATCCACCACAGGCTCAAAGACTAATGCGACGGAGATGACCACCGAGGCCACGCCCAGCTAAAGCGGATGCTCTCAACTTTACTGCCTTACTTAATATTTTGGATGGCCACGAAAGGGCAAGGGCGGGGGTGTGAGAGCAGCGATTAGCGGGCTTTTTTTCTACATTTTTTGTTGCCCTCGAGTTGCATCCCTTCCTGTAAATAAATAAATAAATAAAATAAATAAGAAACAACTAACCCAATCAATGATCTCTGCTGTAATCTGTTCCATATGCTGCTCACGGTTCATCTTATTTCTCACCCCAGAACATTTAAGGTGAGAAGGAAAGGGCAGGGCGAGGGTGAATGGTTCCTGATAAACATCTAACCATATCAGTAACCTCTGCTGTTATCTTTTCTTTATATTGCTCACGGTTCATCTTTATTTCTTAACCCATAACATTTTCGGCGAGAAGGAAAGGGCAAGGGCTGTTATAGTAGGATGTCAATGTATTATTATTATTATTTAATATCACCACGAATTAGGCATGCAATTGTCAATGGAAAAAACCCACGACAGATAGATCACGCCACCTTATAGGAATGTCGTCCGTCAGTGTTTACCGTCCCAGTTTTGTATACTTCGCACTCCGATGGTGCGTGGAGGTCACCTTGACATACGTGACCAATTGTAACAATTATTTTCCAACCTGTAACTCGCCACTCCTTCACGAGAGTCCGACTGACACACAACGACAGTCGCTCTCGCTCCGTCGCTTCTTGTACATAAAGGCTACGAATATAATTCGCCTTAAGGAAGCTGAAGTCTTAATCAACACCCTTTAAACGCCCCCCGACAAGCCCGTTACATTTGGTTGGCAGCGGTCACCCCGCGCCTGTGCCTTCGCTACCTCGTTCTCCTCCAAGCCACGAGAACTCACCAACAAACTCCGGGGACAGGCGTACGAGGGAAGAAGGAGTCAACGCACCTGCCGTCCGCGGCAACGCACCTGCCGTCCGCGGCAACGCACCTGCCGTCCGCGGCAACGCACCAGCCGTCCGCGGCATCTCACAAGGCGCCAGCTACGTGCATCTCACAAGGCGCCAGCTACGTGCAACTCACAAGGCGCCAGCTACAAGCATCTCACAAGACGCCAGCTACGTGCAACTCACAAGGCGCCAGCTACAAGCATCTCACAAGGCGCCACCTACGTGCATCTCACAAGTCTCCAGCCTACAAGCCTCGAGCACACCAGCTACAAGCGACTCTACAGGCGTCCAGCCTACAAGCCTCGAGCACACCAGCTACAAGCAACTCTACAGGCGTCCAGCCTACAAGCCTCGAGCACACCGGCTACAAGCAACTCTACAGGCGTCCAGCCTACAAGCCTACAGGCTCTACAGCCTCCAAGCCTCGAGCACACCAGCAGCAACTCTACAGGCGCCCAGCCTACAAGCCTCGAGCACACCAGCTACAAGCAACTCTACAGGCGTCCAGCCTACAAGCCTCGAGCACACCAGCTTGAAGCAACTCTACAGGCGTCAAGCCTACGCAGCCGAAAGCGAGGGCCACAATCTACAAGCCGCTCCCCCGCTTCAAGCCAGCACTGCTACGATCCCTGCAGGCCACTCCTCGATACTGCAGAAGTATTCACACCAGCAACAAGGAGGCACGCCCCGCTGACCTTGGGACACCCCACATGCCCCTCGCTCCACAGCTGGCGGCAACACCGCCGCTGCCGGGAACATCGGCCCAAACCTCTTCCGGCAAACAGTCAGCAAGGGTACCCGCGGCCATCTCCCGGTGACTGCAAGCTGTTCCCACTACCGTTTCTTGCAAGGCGTCTTCTCAAGAGGTTACACACCCAAGTCGTCTTATCTGCCACCGCCGCCCATCTCTTACTATAACAAGGACGACGCGGCCATCATACGTCTGGCGGCAGTGTACCGGATCCCGCTTCCGCGGCCGCTCAAATTGCTGGGTCAGCAGTTTTTCAACCTCCATGGCGAGTCCTCCGATGTCAGCCCATCCCTCACCTCTCACCGCCGCTGTGGCCGCGGCCGAGGTTTCCTGACGCGCCTACAGCGACTGCACGTCACCCAGGGCATCACAGGCCGTCGCCCTCTCCACTACATCAGCTGACTAATCTTGGTATTTGTGGATATTCCCTTCTTTTCCAAATATGCCGACTCGGCTTATTTTCATTATTGTTCGTGCAGGGGCACGATTTTTTTATTTCTGTGTTCCTAACGCTGTTAATCAGTCATAATTGTGAGAGTAACGTTCATTCGCATACGATATTGATTCTTTCTTATTGTTTGCTAGCGAGTCTATTGAGTATAGTGTGAGTTCCCTGATCAAAGTTAGTCTTCATCAGTGTGCCCTGCCTCCGTTTTCTTTTCACCGCTCGAGAGAAAACGTGAGCTTCCATGGTCTACTCACTTAACATACCACTTTGTTTATATAGTTATTCTTTCTATATATACCCATATCATTAGGGCATTCCATTATAACCTTAACTTCTATTACGTCTAAACAGGAACCATGCTAGCCATTCTTTCTTGCCTTTTTAGGGTTTCAACGCAACCTATTCATTCATACACGTTCCGTTTATTGGTTCACATTTACAGCTATCAACATATGCTCCTATTTTGTGAATGATTTACACCATAGTATGAACAAAGACACTCTCGCTAAACTCGGCGACACCTTTAAACAGTTGGCTCGTCCTTCAAGTGAAGAGGGACTGGAACATGATACCACAACCGGTGAATTTACTAAGGTAATCTTATGTTCAGGCACTCATTATTTATCAATTACAGGCCGCAGAGTTCGTTCGCCCCCGGGTTCGTCTGCATACTTACAACCCACTCAAGGTTCAAGGACACCCTCACCAGCATCCCCTCGCACCAGCCGCAGTATTACAGGCTCAAAGTAAGGTCTCTCTCACCTGTAGTTTTTGCAAGCAATCAGGACATTCTGAACATTCTTGCTTCGCGAAACGTAGGGAATCAACAAGTTCAAGACAGGGCTCAGATAGGAGTTCAGGAGGTTACAGGGGCGGGCATCATTCATCACACAGGGCCCCTAGGCCAAACCATCAGCGGAAGGCTGCCTTTTGCCATATCCACGGGAATTGTTTTCATGATTCAGACAGTTGTTCTGCAATACAAAAGGCCAAGGAGGAACGGACGTACAAGTCCTCAGCGGACAGTAAACCACACTCCTCTTCTCAGAATAAAAAGACATGACTTCGTGACAGCCCCGAGGCGTACATCCAAGTGTCCCTTAAGGAAAATACTAATTGGGAGCAACTTGACTCCGTCATTGCCATAATTGCCCTCCCTTGCAAGGTGGGCAAAATTTCACTCACCTTAGCGGTTGACACAGGTGCCACAGTCAATGTTATCTCCGACTCCGCTTACAGGTCTCTGACACGACTGGCGAGTGGGGAAAATTGGCCGCTCCAAGAGAACGACCTGAATGTGGTGGGCGTGACGGGCACCACCTTGGGAATCCTTGGGCGAGTACCACTAACAGTCAGCTTACATGAAAAAGTATGTCCCTTTCGAGATTTCTTTTATGTCTCTAGCAGGTTTGCTTTGCCTGTGGATGGGATCTTAGGATTAAACGCCATGAAAGACCTGCACATCGCCATAAACCCTGTAAGCAACGCGATCGTGTATCAAGGCCGACGCATACAGGGGATGGTAATTCCATCGCCTCTGTCACCTGTAATCCCACCCTCAGAGGGGGAACATGACCAACCCACCACACACTCAGGGACTGCCACCGCCCAAGTGTCACCTCTTACGGTCAAACCACACGAAAACTTTGCAGACTTGTGGCGGACAGTAACGGCAGTCGTAGAAGGTCCTCATATAGTTCCGGATCGTGCTGCAAAACTTGTTAAAATCCGTTTGCCTAACGCCCCTCCGACGGGCAGTGATGTGTGTATCGACGGAGTTCCTCACATACACCGCGTGACGGTGGAGGTAACTCTTGCGACAGTCAAGGAGGGAGGTTTTGCAGAGGCATTGGTAATAAACACGTCTGGATCCCCTGTATCCTTAAACCACGGTGTTCGATTGTGCCAGTGTCTAGCGTATGGGAGAAATGTCGCCCCGGAACCAGCTGAATACCCTTCAGCCCAAGTCTCAGGCATAACCTCGGCGTGTCAGGCTTCTCCCGAACAAGACACAGCTAATTTAGAGGCATTCCTAAAAGTTGCACACTATTCCGAAATTAAGCCAACCTTAGTCCAGCTTCTGGAACATTATCGGGGGGCGCTTGCTCTACCAGGCGAGCCGCTTGGAGTTACGCAGTGTGCTGAACACCACATTAAGTTAAAACCCAATACAAATCCTGTATATATCAATGCGTACAAGCTCCCCCACAGTCAGAGGGAGGTGGTGCAACAACTTATCTCTGAAATGTTAGAACATGGTGTCATCAAAGAATCGAATTCCCCGTGGAATTCGCCCTTGTTCCTGGTTCCAAAGAAAGACGGCTCTTATCGCCCTGTGATTGATTTCCGGCGTGTGAACACCGCGACCGTGGATGATCATTTTCCTCTTCCCGTTCTTAGAGATCTTCTGATGTGTCTCGGTAGAGGAAATAAAGTCTTTACGAGTCTTGATCTGGTCAGTGGCAACTGGCAACTGCCCATGGCCCCCGAGTCACGTGAAATAACGGCTTTCAGCACGCCTCATGGTCACTATGAGTGGACGAGGATGCCGTTCGGGCTCAAAGGAGCTCCTTGACCTTCAAGGACAATGAACAGTATTTTTGGTGACTTGCTGGGCAACTCTGTCTATGTGTATTTAGACGACATCATCATAGCAAGTAAAGACGTGCATGCACACATGGAAACACTAAAAGCAGTCCTACACAGACTTCAAGAGGTCGGATTAAAGCTCAAAATCACCAAATGTGAATTTTTAAAGCCTCGGATCAAGTTCTTGGGACATGTCGTGGACGAATTCGGCATCCACACAGTGGACGACAAAATAAAGGCTATTGCCGAGTTCCCTCAGCCAACGTCTGCGGACAAGGTACGGTCTTTCTTGGGTGTCGCAGGTTATTACAGGCCTTTCATTAAGGACTTCGCAGCACGCGCGAGTCCCCTAACCCATCTTTTAAAGAAAGACGTACCATTTCAGTGGCTCCCAGCTCAACAAACGAGTTTTGAGGATTTAAAGAAAGCGCTTACACAGGCTTCGGTCCTTGTCTTTCCGGATTTCAAGGACCCCTTTCAGCTTTGTACCGACGCTTCGGCTAGTGGAGTAGGAGCCGCGCTGATGCAAACAGATAAGTCCGGCAAAAAACATGTGATAGCGTTTGCCAGTCGAGTACTTACAGCTCCGGAAAAGAACTATTCTGTTACCCACCTTGAGGCTCTTGCCATTGTGTGGGCTCTGAAGCATTTTCGTGACATAGTGATGGGGTACATAATTGTGGTGTATACTGACCACGCGGCCATAACTGATCTTTTCAAGGGAAAAAACCTACACGGTCGTCTGGCAAGATGGCTCTTAACGATCCAAGCATACAATCCGGTGATAAAATACATCACCGGGAAAACAAATGTGGTCGCAGATGCCTTATCTCGGAATATTCCGATAGGCGCGATTACCACCCCAGAGGTCATCCACAACTTCACTTCACCTGAGCTACACACTGCTCAGCGAGACCACCCTGTGTGGAAGAGGTTAATTTACGCCCTCGAGTCGGGAGACGAATCAAACCTTCCTGAATTGCCAGTTCCCTTTTCACAATTCTTCCTATCAGAGGACAACCTCCTTTGTAGGTCATGGCCAACCAAACCGGTACCTATAGACCAACTGGTCATCCCAGACAAATACGTCCCCGTGACGCTTAAGCTGGTCCATAACACACCCATTGCGGGTCACCCAGGAAGAGACAAGACGCTGTCTGTCACCAGACGAAAATTCTACTGGCCCACATTACGGGTTGATGTAGAAAAACATGTCGCGCATTGCGTCGTTTGTGCTAAGCACAAGGGGTCCGTCAAAGGGCCAGCACCTATGTTGCAATACCCTGTCCCAGAGGCGCCATGGGATGTTGTTAATATAGACTTATTCCAGCTCCCCCAGAGCCAACATGGTTCGCGCTACTTATTGGTGTGCGTCGACCAGTTCTCTAGGTTTCTAGTTCTAGCGCCTCTCAAGGACAAGACAGCCACACGCGTGGCCCATGCCCTCGTGACTCACGTGTTGTGTCCACATTCGTCTCCTCGAATTCTTTTGAGTGACAATGGCACCGAGTTTAGGAACTCAGTATTGAGCGAAATATGCGCTCAGTTTAACATCACGCAATCCTTCATCACAGCTTACCACCCAGCTGCTAATGGGTTGGCGGAGAGGGGTAATCGGAAAATCTTACAGGTCCTATCGTGAAAGATCTCCACGATAACTGGGAGGATTGGCTATCGCATATAGCCGCTTCCATAAATACGTCGGTAAACGACTCTACGGGGAAGTCTCCCTACTACATCTTATATGGGGTGGAGAAACGTCTTCCGTACGACTTCCTAACAATCCCACAACAACCTCTCTACAACATTGATAGTTACGCACAACAGCAGATGCATATGTTTTCCAAGATACACTCAGAAGTTAGGTGTACGTTAAAAGCTACGAAGGTTGAAATGATGTCAAAACAACACAAACAGGCCGTCCCGGTGAATTTCAAAGAGGGTGACACAGTCATGATTAAGCAAGCGGAAAGGAGTTCGAAACTGGGGGCTAAATTTGTGGGTCCTTACCGATTTTTTAGGAATGTCAGGGGAAATCGGTTCGAGGTTCTCGAGTCGAATAGTGGAGTCAGTCTAGAAGTTCACAGTGATCGTCTGAAAGTAATTCCCTCACCTTTGGACCTTGATATTGGTACTTCCCCCTCAGAGTCACATGTTCAACAAGATAATCCCAACACCCATAGATATAACTTGAGACCACGGGTTTAAATACTTCATTCCCACCACTTTCAGATCATGATGTTGCGTTTTCTGACCATCTTGTTGTCCCTCGGCTCCCTGCTTGCAACAACACCCATCCACCTGAAGCCTGGTGCCCTCACGGCACACATAGGAGAGGTCTTCCTCATAGAAGATGTGCTCCTCGTAAAATATCCATATACTTCCTTGACCAACACCACTGACACAATCAGGATAGTCTCAGAAAAACTACTCGGCATGGCAGACGCCATCCGGGCTACCAAGACTAGGGAATCAAAGGCACCTTCTAGTACCAACTCTCTGACTCTTTTTCAACTACTGGAGGATAGGATTCTGTTCTTACGGGGGAAAGTTGATGAGGTAAACATGGATTATAGTTTTCATTCAGTTCACTCTCGGGTAAAGAGGGGGTTGCTCAACATCGTGGGGTCCGCCTCAAAGTTCCTTTTCGGTACGGCTACCGACGAGGACATTCGCGATTTGCGGGACCACTACGTTCATGTACTTTCCTTTGCTGCTAGAAATCGCAGGGTGATCAACGCCAATTGTAGAAAACTTGCGCAATTGCATACTAACATTGAGGAACTGCTGGAGCAGACAAATAAGATGGTAGAGGTTATCACCATAGTTGTCAAACAGATCGACCAGGTGAATCAGTTTCTCCTCCAAGATCAGGCCTTGCATGTATTGGAAAACGTCATTAACTCCGTCGCAACGGCTAATCAGCAGGTTATTAGCAACATGGTTGATGCAGCGCACGGTAGAGTCACACCTGCCTTGTTCCCTCTACACGATTTGAGAACGACTGTCCAGATCGGGTATCAAAATTATAGCCTAACGCCTTTATTCACCCCGGACATGAGTCAATATTTTTACCCCTTGATTGAGTTCTGCCTCACCCCTGATGCCATAATCATTCATGTTCCATTTCAGACGGCGGACGTGTTTGAGGCACACGAAATTGTCCCGTTCCCTTTTTCAGCAAAGGACAGTGTGTTAGCCCTGGACACGTCCCCGTCTCTTGTTCTAATCGCGAAGGATTTCGCTCTGTATTCAACGGGTAGCTACTCACTCTTGCAGTATTGCAAGGAGACGGTCTTCGGGCGATTCTATTGCTCTGCGTCTCTCTTTGCCTTCCTTCCAGTTCGGGGGGGGGGTATGCGAGATCGCCCTCACCCGCGTGAACGCGTCTGACGCTCTTTCCCTGTGCCCCTACAAGCAGCTAACACCAACGCCTGTTTTCCACAAGAACTTTCAGGGTCTGCATTATTTTTATTTCCCTCAGTCATTCTATATATCGGTCATCTGCCCGGAGGGTACCACTTATCAACGGGTTACTGGTCACTATGCCATAGCGGAAGCATGCTATATCCGCTCCACTAACATAACAACGTACCCGTCCCGGATCCGTCTGGTTTTCACGGCCAATATTTCCCATCGAGTGTTTCCTCTACGGTCTCTCGATGGCATTCATTTCTCCAGCATCTCGTATGTGACTAATTCCCTTAATTCATTGTCTTTCGCGAACAAAACAGAGTTTGCGGAAACCCTGGAGGAAACGCTGCCTGATTATTTGCATCTCCCCTACCTGTACCCTGGATTTTTTGTACCAATGTTTCTGATGTTCGTCAGTCTCGTCGTCATGTGCTACCTTATTAGGAGAAACTCTGTCCTGCACGATTATTTGGTTGTGCAGACACGGCGACTGGATGCAGGGAGGCCACTGGCAAGGTAGTTTTTCCTTTTCTCAGACAAGTCAGGGGACAGAAACCTGGCTGCTCCTATACTTAACATTGTACTGTGTTTCACTACTGTATATTTTTTTTAGGAGCTAGATGAACGTTTCATTGTCTGTAACTATGCCAGTTGATAGTTTCTTATACATGTGTCCTTATATTTATCTTTTGAGAGGTTTCTTATGTTTCATGTCACACACGTTGTGGTTTCCCTCTCCCTGTTTATATTATAACTCCACATCTATTCTTACATAGCCAGTGTTTTAATGTAATTGTATCATAGGCAGTCTGCTTGACAAACTCCCACTATGTATGTTCATGGTAACTGGACTGCTATTTCGATTTTTATATATCGCGAGGTCGCGATCACTGGTAGGTGACCGAGCAGTGTTATAGTAGGATATCAATGGCCTCTACTGGACCCATTTATATATGCTGTTTACGGTTTACCTTCATTTCTTACCCCATAACGCTTTAGGTGACGAGGAGAGGGCGAGAGCGAAGGCTTCCTGGGAAACGACTAACCAAACCAATGACGTCTACTGTAATCTTTTCTATACGTCGCTAACAATTATTCTTTATTTCTTACGCCATAGCACTTTAGGAGACGAGAAAAGGGCAATGACGAGGGTGAATGCTTCCTGGGAAACGACTAAGCAAATCAACGACCTGTACTGTATCCTTTAATATATGGTGTTTACGGTTTGCCTTAATTTCTTGCCCCATAACGCTTTAGGTGACAATGAAAGAGCAAGGGCGAGAGTGAAGGCTTCCTGGCAAACGACTAACCAATCTAAGTGTTTCATCTCGCGGGCACAGTGGCTCCGTCTATCTCCCATGACGAGTGACCCGCCTGCCGATCGGTCACCCGGGTCGCTGTCCTGCACTAACACGACCATTTTCAGCAGCAGCGGCAGCGGCGGCCTAAAGGAGAGCGACAGGTGTTTGGTTGGTATTTTCGGACGCTTCCACTTCACGCTCCTCTCACGTCAACTGTTTACAAAGGCCCAAAAGGAGATTAACATGATCTGCATGAGTGTATTTTTACGCTCATGGCACAGTGGAAGAATTGGACTACATCCAGGGTCATAAACGTACCTCTGGATATGTCCCAAACACCTCCGAAAGTCTTGTCAAATGTGTGTGTGCTGTGGGATCGAAAAGCTTAAGAATATGACCCTCAGACGCTTCCGCTCCTTAAATCAACTGTTTACAAAGGCCCAAAAGGAGATTAGTCCGGGTTTTCATGAGTGTTCTTTAACGTTCATGGTAAAGAAGAAGGATCAAACTACCACCGGGGTCATAAAAGTACCCCTGGAAATGCCCCAAACTCCTACGAAAGCCTTGTCTAATGAGTGTGTGCTTGGGGGCCGAAATGTTCAAGAGTAAGGCCCAATGACCCGAATTTCTGCGCAGCGCTCCGGTACTTCCAGTTGCTGGGTGATGCAGGGCGGTCTTTTTTTTATTGGTGCTCCGTGAGGGGCCACCCGCTACCCCGCCTCTCCTCTCCTCTCCCTGCAAGCGATAGCCTTTAATCTCTCTCTCTCTCTCTCTCTCTCTCTCTCTCTCTCTCTCTCTCTCTCTCTCTCTCTCTCTCTCTCTCTCTCTCTCTCTCTCTCTCTCTCTCTCTCTCACACACACACACACACACACAAAGGCAAGGGAACAGACAGGGGAGGGGTTGAGGTGAAGGGAAGGCGGAGGAAGTAGTGCGGGCGTGTCCCTGGCGTGGCGGGGCCGGAATGTTAACACAGGCTTCGGCGGAGAGGTGCATGGGGAGGGCCTCGCCGCGCCGCCTCTCTGCCCGGCCCTGGCTGCACGTGCAGTGTTCTTTTTTCCCCTTTGTATGCCTTTGTTTGTTTAGTGTTTTCAAGTTAACTGTTTCCCACTCGTGTAAAACAGTTCGCCTTTGTTGTAGTGGAATGTTTTTCTCCTCTTTCCGTCATCGCCAGAGCTGTCTTCCTTCAACGTGGCGGCGGTGTGTTTCAAGCAGGTCGCAGCAGCCTCGTAACACGGCGGGCATTGTGTATGCAGCGCGTGCGTTCCCTGCTCGTGTGTCCTCTGCCTGCACCGGCAGCCCTGACCTTGGAGGCCGGAGCAGTAACTAAGTCAGTTCGCTCCACTTCAAAACAGTGCGCGGAAGGAACACGCCGGAGAACGTCTTTCATTGGTAGTCCTTTTTATTGTGTTATTCTACTCTTTGGCGATACAGGTTCATATCCATTTGACATTCACCTCTTCTGTAACTTGACTGGCTGAACGTTCGCCAAAATGTATTTTGAACTAAGCATTTCACACCTAATTACTATGTCTTTCACTTCTAGTCCTTCTTATTGTGTTATTCTACTATTTGGCGATACAGGTTCACATCCATTTGGCATTCTTCTCTCTGCGCTGACTAGCGCATTCCCAGCCTTCAATTTTTAGTCTATCTCTATTCCTTCCTCCTCTGCTCTGCTGATGTTTGCCAGTGTACGTTCATAGAGACTCTCCTCCGTTAGTTGACTGTCTTAAGGTTAAGTTAAGCACACTCAGTCCTGTCCTTCAACGCAACTCCTCCGCGGGTCGTTCTATCCAAAGTATAATCATACCAAGTATGTTCACGCGCAGGAGAGGCGTGACAAAGAGGGGACGTCATATTGTCTCGGTGAGTCCGAGGCACGGAGGTAGAATAGAGAAATTTCGTGTGACATCACACCAATCCATGGCGTCACGGTCGCGGTGCATTATGGGTTGGCGGGATCAGCCGATTCAGTTGTTGGGGGACCTTGCCGGGAGGTTTCACGGCCACTGGATTGGCGGGACGCGAGTTTCTAGCCTTATTTTGTGGTGTTCACATCACGTACTGGTGGCCCGTCTGAGGACAGAAATGCCACATCTTTGCTGTGTTATTGGGTGTGGAAATAATGCAGATAAACACCCAAGTTTATTGTTTTACCACCTGCCTAAAATACCAACGCGGCAAGGTGAGCGGAGGGAGTTGATCGCTGAAAGAAGAAGTCTCTGGTTATCGAGGATCTCCAGAGCCCAGACTTCAAACCCTGAACACTGGAGAGTCTGTGGAACGCACTTCATGACAGGTAAGAATGATGTTTGAGTCTTACACAATAACGAGTAGAGACAGTGTTTCCTCAGTCCTTGTAGGTGCTTCCAGTGTCAACATATGACACACCTGCAAATTCAGATAATTTATTCCAGTGGTGTCAAGCAAAGATTAGTGACATTGCACGACAGTGAAGTGAATTTTCACTTGTTCGTCAGGTTATTTAGCTTTTATTAAGAGTTCATTCCTCATGACTAGATTTAGTAGCGCCCAGCCCCAAAATTTATTAATGTATTGTAGGTATGAGTGATGATGAATGTTGGCACTTTGATACATTAGTTATTCTTAGGTATGTTGCCAGCATCATTGTTCAAATATTAGTTACTGTTAGATATGTAGACACTCGCTTTGTGAATGACCAAACCCCTAAAAGTGGGTTAGCTTGTGTGGTACAAGTGCAGATGAATCTTTGCACTCTCTGAAACATCACTTATTGTTAAATATGTAGACACAGTTATTGTTGAAGCACTATGAAGTCATTGTTAGGTATATAGACTACGTATCTTTGTGAAAGCCATTTCTTCCTCTAATGCTTGCCTTGGTTTCCACGTAAACCTGCCATATTTTAGGGCAACTAGGCCTGACTTAAGTGACCATCCTCTCATAATAAGTCCTGTCCAGCAGAGAGAGCGAAATATAATATTTGGAGTACTCCATTTACTACGATCCCCCAACGAGGCATGAACTTTCACTCACTCGCTGGTCCCCCAGCAAGGATAGACTGTCACACTTAGCGGCCATGTTTACTTCGTGACGTCATGAAAACGTCACAAGGTCACGTGAGTGAAAATACTCTATTGGTGGAGTCGACACGGTCCGCTAATCCCATTCATTGAGGTGAAGCAGCCGAACTGTCATTTTTAGGGCCGCAAGATGAAGGATACCCGGGTGAGAGCTCACGTCCACTACCTTAGTTGTTAACTCCAGACCCCGTCTCATTCATTATGATGGTGGTGTTTTTGAGAACTGTACATTTAATGTTGCGGTAGATCTATTTCATAAATACTTAACCTGACAACACCAGGCAGCCTGTCCGAGCCCATTAAGGGGCAGCCTGCCTACGACTTGAACTCTTTCAAGAGAAGGGTATCAGGACACCTCTCCTCCCGAAACTGACCTCTCTTTCGGCCACCTCTTTAGATTCTTTTTGTGAGCAGCGAGTAGCGTTTTTTTTTATTTTTTATTATTGTTTCCTTGTTTGTGCCCTTGAGCTGTCTCCTTTGTTGTAAAAAAAAAAAGCCTGACCTGACAACACCTGACACCTCGTAGGTGTCCACAACCTTGCGGCCCTAAAGAGTGGCAGTTCGGCAGATTCACTTTTTAGGGCTGATGTCGACTCCACAAATTCTACTTCCATGGTCCAAGGACAGACAACGGAGTAATATTATTGATGGGTGACTTATTTTTTTTTTGTCCATTGTATACTACCTTTTCAGTCATTCTGTTATATCTGTATTAACTCCAAGTAGCCATTCTTATTTAATACAAATAATAATTCCACGTTTGTGTCTATAATTGGATGTGCAGCTACCTACAGTACATTTATTAGGCAGCCTGGTTTACGGCAGCGTTGTGCACCCAACCCCGTCTCGTTGCAGACTGACTCGGCTCCACGCAACGGAACCCGCATTTGAAGACTACTTGACGTCATGCGCGGGCCCGACGAGTTTTTCGCGGGAAGTGACCAGACTTGTTATAATTAAATTTTGGTTCCATCCACCACGCTGCCCTTCCCTTCCCTCCCTACTTCCCCCTTACTTCCTTTTCCCTTCTGCCTTTATTTGCCTCAACCTGCTCTGTACGTTGACTCACTAAAGAAAGGTTAAGTTAAACACGCATTGCTATCCTTCATTTTCTTACTCCTTTAATTTAATTTTTCCTTTTGCGGTCTACTGATGGTCGTTAATACAAGCTCACACCCATTTGACACACACACACACACACACACACACACACACACACACACACATATATATATATATATATATATATATATATATATATATATATATATATATATATATATATATATATATATATATATATATATATATATATATATATATATATATATATATATATATATATATATATATATATATATATATATATATATATATACCTTCCTTCGTAAGTTGGCAGGTTAAAGGTCCCCCCCACCTATTAACTAAGTCTTTCATGTACACTCCTTCCTTTTCTGCTTTATTCTGGTTTCTGTGTGGCGGCGTAGCACATTCATATCCATTTGATATTCTCCTTCTCTGTACGTTAAGACTAAAGGTTAAGCTAAACACACACATCAGCATTCCTGTCCTTCAACGTGACTCCTCCTCGGGTCATTCTATCCAACACGTTGCCTCCATTCACCGCTCCTGCCTCGCCCACTCATGCCTCACTCACCACCACCACAACCCACGGCTCCCCATCCTCGACCTTTCCTCCCTCACGCCACCCCTACACCCCCCCCATACCGTCCCCCTCCCGCTCAGACTCACACCCACACCCTCAATCATCCAACAGTCTCAGACCCGCCAGGCTTGTTCTATTAACACGCACTGTCTGTCTGTCTGTCTGGGGCAAAACAGCACTTCGTAAAAGTTAACGTCAAAATTGCCACCACAGAGCAAAGCGGCGCCACTAACGCTGCGGGGCTGGGAAAGGACGCACTAACAACACATGTGGGGACGCCTAAAC
Source organism: Eriocheir sinensis (assembly GCF_024679095.1). Classification (NCBI taxonomy): domain Eukaryota; kingdom Metazoa; phylum Arthropoda; class Malacostraca; order Decapoda; family Varunidae; genus Eriocheir; species Eriocheir sinensis. The sequence continues at coordinate 160,223 of NW_026111584.1, read as the reverse complement.
AAATGCCAACACACGGAAGAGAAAGAACCTGACGCATTTCTTAGTAGGTCTTCTAATTAGTATGTAGAGGACAGGTAAAGAGGTCACGTGACATACTACTACTTACCAGGTGGGGGTCGTGATAAAAACAAGTCTGGGAAGGGCAAAACAAATACTAACACACGAGAGAGAAAGACATTAACGCATCCCTCGGGAGGTGTTCTGATTAGTATGCCCAGGACAGGTGGAGAGAAAGGGAGGTGCGTCACGTGACAAAGAAGGTGGAGGCGGTGATCGTAACACGTCTAGAAACTGATAAGCAAGTACCAACACATGAGAAAGAACTTGACACCTTCCTCGGTAGGTCTTCTGATTAGTATGCACAGGACAGGTGGAGAGAGAGAGGGAGGTACACCACGAGACAACGAAGGAGACAGTACTCATGACACGTCTGGGAACTTTTTAACAAGTAACAAGACATGATAAAGAACTTGACGCTTTCCTCGGTAGGTCTTCCTGATTGGTATTTAAAAGACAGGTAGATAAAGGTGACGTGGCAAACATCTACTCGGCAAGGTGTGGGCGGTAATCACGTTGCTAAACACAGGTTAGTGATGGGCCACGGCGGCCACTCCCACCCACCCACCCACACACACCCACACACCCACACGAACACCCCCACCCACCCCCACCCCAGTGCCTATCCATGTCTTAGTGATCGTTATTATGTCAAAATTTTCTGAACAAGCTTCACCCCTTAGTAAGTCTATCTTGTTTCTGAGGCTCCTGCTGTTAGTATAGAAGATTCTTAGCCCGTCCTCTGTTACTCCCCTATAATTACTTCTAAGCTGCCTGGTTATATTATGAGCTAGATGTTCTCTCCCATTACTCCTCCCATTGCTCCTCCCCCCCTCGCCTATACTAAAAAATCCCTCAGGGTACCAAGTGCTCGCTCAAGGGAGTCTGAGAGAGCTTCAACACCCTTGAACGTCAAGTGTATCCCGTCACGGGCGTAGAGGGCGTCGTTGCCAAAGAAGAGGTCCCAATTGTCGACGAACAGCCACCCATTGCGCCCGCAGTGCTCAGCAAGTCTGCTGTTCACTGCTATCGCCCTGGACAGCCATCCATCGCCAACGCCCCTCCTTGGCAGGACGCAACACACTACTGGCGACCCACCAGCGTCACGTATCCTGCCTAACAATTCTCTAAAACGCCTGAGAAGGTCCTCGCTTGGCACACGAGAATGTAATGTGTATGTGATTGGGGCAAGAAGAACCTGGTGTCCTTCAACGCCTCAAAAACACAGTTTCTCCACCTATCCACTCGACACAATCTTCCAAACAACTATCCCCTATTCTTTGACAACACCCAGCTATCACCCTCCTCAACACTAAACATCCTCGGTCTATCCTTAACTCAAAATCTCAACTGGAAACTTCATATCTCATCTCTTACTAAATCAGCTTCCTCGAGGCTGGGCGTTCTGTACCGTCTCCGCCAGTTCTTCTCCCCTGCACAGTTGCTGTCCATATACAGGGGCCTTGTCCGCCCTCGTATGGAGTATGCATCTCATGTGTGGGGGGGCTCCACTCACACAGCTCTTCTGGACAGAGTGGAGGCTAAGGCTCTTCGTCTCATCAGCTCTCCTCCTCATACTGATAGTCTTCTACCTCTTAAATTCCGCCGCAATGTTGCCTCTCTTTCTATCTTCTATCGATATTTCCACGCTGACTGCTCTTCTGAACTTGCTAACTGCATGCCTCCCCACGCACTCGACTTTCTACTCATGCTCATCCCTATACTGTCCAAACCCCTTATGCAAGAGTTAACCAGCATCTTCACTCTTTCATCCCTCACGCTGGTAAACTCTGGAACAATCTTCCTTCATCTGTATTTCCTCCTGCGTACGACTTGAACTTTTTCAAGAGGAGGGTATCAGGACACCTCTCCTCCCGAAATTAACCTCTGATTTGGACACTCCTTTAACCTCTGTTCGGGAGCAGTGAGTAGCGGGCCTTTTTTTCTTTTTTTTTCTTTGCGCCCTTGAGCTGTCTCCTTAGCTGTAAAAAAAAAAAAAAAAAAAATTATAACATACATGTGAATGTGTGAATGTATGTCGTATCGCCATGGCCCAGCGGCGCCAGGACGTTACCCACAGACGCTACGTTGTGCTTAGGAGATGCTCCTGCCGTGGGAACGGTGTTGATTCAGCAAGCATGTGCCGTTGGTCGCTCCTGTCCCGGGAGACGCCGGGGCAGAACAGGGCAGAACGGAGCGGGCGGCGGACGAGAGCACAGGACTTCTCGGAGTGTGCGTACGACTTATAACTCGTCCACAAAATACTGTAACTATTCTGTGAATATATTTAAAAAGCAATGCAACCATTTAATCAACCAGAGAGAGAGAGTAAATTAAGTGAACTCAAAAGTGAACTTAACGGCTCCGCTCGGCCAACACATAACCCACATCACTTAACTAAAAGGCTATTGTGTTGTCTCACGACTTCTATCAACTGAAGAAAGCAGGCAACGGTACATCGGACCTGACGTGAGGTAACAGTTCGCGCCTTAATCAAAAACACACAAAAAAAACAGCTCACAAAAAGGCTAACAAAAGTGGTGAACAGCGGCTTCCGGACCTTCTCCGAAGTATTCTATGTGTGGTATCTCTCTCTCTCTTAACACTTAACACTTAACGGTGGCAAGTGTCGTCAAGGGGCAGACAGGAAAGTGTGCAGGAAAGCTGACACAAGCAACACCATTCCCCCTTGGCCCGTCCGAGTCGAGTCAGCACACTCCACCACACCACCCCGCGCGCCCCGCCCCGCACGCCCCGCCCCGCCACACCTCGCGCGCCCCGCCCCGACGCGCCCCGCGCGCCCACATCGCCCACTGTCGGGATCCTGCTTCCCAATTCTGGGACGCCCACTTGTCTGCCTACGACACAGTCATTCGTGGGTGGGCGCTTACCTTCGCCTTAGTGGAGATTTTGGTGGAGCGTGGTCGCTCCTCTCCCGCTTCCTCACCGCTGCCAGCCGCTGCCGGGCACTGCCGGCGTTCTCTCTGGCCGCTCCAAGGACGCGGGGACAGCCAGCCAAGGACGAGGGCGAGCCAGCCGAGGATGAAGGAGTGCCACGGGCACAATCTTCACACTTTTTTTTATTGTATTCACATGCATGTAGCTGACACACCACTAATTATATTAATACACCACTTGTTGATGACATTTCAGGTGATTTTTTTTACGTGCTTTGTATGTCTCCGTGTGGAGCCGTATCTAGTTTCCCTTAGGCTGTTGAATTTTATTCAGGTGTAGAGGGATGTTTAATATTTTTCCTGATTTGTGAACAATGTTTGCATTTTATATATAATCATTCATTTTCTTTTCTCCTTTCTTTTGTGTGTTTTATTGCACAGTGGGGAAGTTTTTATCATGCTAAGTATTCACTCATTGTTCTTTTCCCTCTTTTTAATGCGTTTTGGAAGCATCTGAGGCGAGTGAGCACACACTTAGCGGTGATACTTTTTCTTTTCCCATATTTTTCCTCATGAAGCCATATTTTCCTAATGCCTTTTTTTTAAATGGCAGGTCAGTCTGATAAAGAGATAGAAATTTTGGCCAAGGAGTTCCAGAAGTTGATGCAGGATGCCGAAGATGACAATTCCCGTGTTCTAAGGAGCGGGTCAACTCATGACAGAGTTCCTCCTCCTCCTCCGCCTTCTTCTCTCCCGCATGATAACAAAGGTAATATCTTGACTAACCAAGAATCCACAATGGCTACTAACACTATTAAACTTCTGCCGACTACGGCATCAGTCAGAGCTTTCGCAGGCAATGAACCGGATTACAGTGCGAGAGACTTCATCCTGCAATGCGAGGATGTTATGAACAACTCATTTGTGTCAGAACCGGGTGATAAAATCTCCTTCATTAGGTCTAGATTAAAGCCGGGAACAGAAGCATCAGCTCTTATGTACACCAGCGCGTTCATGGAACCGCAACAAACCAAAGATTATGCCCAGTTTCGGTCACATTTTTTGGAGTCTTTTGGGGAAGATGTTAGGCACAGCCTCGTCAAAGGTGTTAATGTAGCTGTGACCAAATTGATTTCAGCTGTGGAGAGTAAAGAGCTTTTAGACGGACAAGTGGACGCCTATCGGTTGTCTACTGATATGGGCGTCTATCTGAAAGCTGGTGGCTGGACTGAGGGAGAGAATATGTCTTTATCCAATGTTCTCAAATTTTTTGAATTTTTTATATACATTGCTGTCATCAAGGGTCAGTTTCGAAAAAGTTCTTTATCCCTAGCCTACGGCCCCGCTGACAAGTTGCACGACTTCATGCTTAAAATAAAAACTAAGATGGAGGAGAAAGACAGAGCGCCAGTCCCCGCTGTAGCCTCTGTCGACCAGAAGGCCGCTAATGTTAGCGCGTCCTCATCAGTGGTGGCGGCCACCACCGAAAAGCCTAAGCGCCACTGTTCGTACTGTCAGCGCGACGGTCATACGGTTGACTATTGTCTAAAACGTCAGCGGGATCGCAAGGCTAATAGGGAGAAGGGAGGCTCGCCGATGTCAGGCAAATCTGCTTCTCAGAAGACCCCGGCCGCTTCAAAAAGTCGAGCCGCGGACTACCACACTGGCAAGTTCTGTTTTGTCCACGGTGCTGGTAGACACACCACAGATAAGTGTTTCTCTGTGCTCTAGTTCAAGAAAGAGCGAGCAGGAAAGTTCGTGAAGGGGTCGGGGGAAGCCGAGCGCCCCCCCAAAACCGACCCAGGGTAGCAACCCGGGGGGGGGAGGAAACCGAGACTGCAGTGCAGGCTGACAATAGTAGCTTGTATGAATCTGTTGTGGCCGCGTGCAGTCAGCCTGAAATTATGGCGCTTAAAGTCAAGCTGGGTCCGCTACAAGCGTCATTTGCGGTCGACACCGGCGCGGCGGTTAATGTGTTGTCTGAAAGGACATACTTAGCTTTGAAACGCGCGTCGCGGGGAGGCCGCTACCAGCTACGACCCTCGGACCTGAGCCTTTGCGGTGTCACCGCCGACAGGCTTAACATCCTTGGGTTGGTGAGTTTGCCAGTGAGTTTGGGACGAAACACCCCTGTCATGCGTTTGGATTTTTACGTGACGTCAAACTTTTCCCTGCCGTCTGACGGTCTTCTTGGGTTGTCGTCACTGAGGTCTAACCGCATGGTAATACTTCCAGATAGTAATACAGTAAGGTTTCAAGGGAGGTGTTTCAAGGCCATAAATACCCAGCAAAGGTCGGGAAAGTGTTTCTCCTGAGTCGGTAGTGCATACCGTGCCGACTCTTTCCACGGTGCCGGTGCATGGCGCGGGCACCACCTCACTTCATGGTCAACCACCAACACCAGCTGACGTTTGCAGGGGATGGAAAAATGTCAATGCGATAGTCGTGGGGAATCACGAAATCCCTCAACGAACCGCAATGCACGTCCCTGTGTCAGTCCCTAACGCCACCGTAGGTTGTGACATCTGCCTAGAAGGGCCTAGTCGTGTCAACACGCTAGCGATAGAGTCCACCCTTAACACGGTGCGCGAGGGAGGTAGGACCGTAGCTTTAGTGGTTAATGCCACTGGCGGTCCAGTTAAACTCAGAAATGGAGTCATTTTGGGTCGCGCTTTAGCGTTCGACGGACAGGTGTCCCCAGACCCTTTAGAGTTAAAGCGGCCTTGTGTCGGCGCAGTGGGTCAACCCGCCGCCGGCGACACATCTTGTCAGGCCTCATCTGTCGATTCTTTAGTCAAAGTGGTCGATTATCCCGAGCTTAAGGGCCCGCTTCTGAAGCTTTTACATCAGTATCGTGATGTCATTGCCCTGCCCGACAGAACACAACATTAGGGTTAAACCCGACACCAAACCGGTGTACATTCCTGCGTACAGACTCCCACACATTCAAAGGCAGGTTGTAGATGAACAGGTTCAAGATATGTTGGACCAGGGTGTTATTCAGCATTCCCGATCTCCGTGGAACTCGCCCTTTTTTCTAGTCCCTAAAAAGGACGGGAGTTTCAGGCCTGTCATCGATTTTAGGAAAGTAAATGAGGTGACTGAGGATGATAGGTACCCTCTGCCTGTTTTAGGTGACTTGTTAATGTCCCTGGGGCAAGGGAATACTATTTTCAGTAGTCTTGACCTTTTAAGTGGGTACTGGCAGGTGCCGATGGCAGCTGAATCCAGAGAGATTACAGCCTTCAGTACCCCTAGCGGTCATTTTGAATGGTTAAGGATGCCATTCGGCCTCAAAACTGCACCCATTACTTTTCAGAGGATGATCAACACATTGTTCTCAGACATGATAGGCAAAGAAGTCTATGCATATTTAGATGATTTAATCATCTGCAGCAAGGATGGCGCCAGTCACCTAGCTAAACTAGAAGCGGATCTGCTTAAACTCAGAGGCGCTGGCCTTTAGGCCAAGCTGACTAAATGTGAATTTTTAAAGGCGAAAATCACCTTTTTAGGCCACACTGTTGATGGAGATGGTATCCACACGATGGACGATAAAATATCGGCCATAAAGAATTTTCCGCAACCCCAAACCGTCGAAAACGTTCGGTCTTTCCTTGGGTTGTCCGGCTACTATAGGCCTTTCATACAAGGTTTTGCCAAAATTGCTTCGCCTCTAACGCAACTCTTAAAGAAAGAGGTACCTTTTCATTGGAATGCCCCACAACACAAGAGTTTTACAGACTTGAAGTCAGCGTTAATCAACGCTCCAGCCTTGGCATTCCCGGACTACAACGTCCCTTTTACACTTTTTACAGATGCCTCAGCACTGGGTCTTGGTGCTGTTTTGATGCAACCAGACGCTCGCGGTAAATATCGCGCTATTGCGTACGCAAGTCGTACTTTAAACCAGGCTGAGTCGAACTATTCAGTGACCCACCAGGAAACCCTAGCGGCTGTTTGGGCTCTTAAGCTTTTTAGGGATATTATCCTTGGCTATCCTATCACTGTCTTTACGGACCACGCGCCTGTCACCGATCTTTTTAAGGGTAGAAACCTCACCGGTCGCCTCGCCCGTTGGTACCAGACTATCCAGGAGTTTGGGCCAACCTTTAAGTATTTACCTGGCTGCGCGAATGTCGTCGCGGATTCACTGTCTATGTCACGGAGTAAATAATGATTTAATAACAGGAGTGTGCTCACAAGGCGGTAGCTAGCCGACAAGGGTTGATTCCCGCGGCACGCCAGGAGACAACGGTGTACACACCCTGACTTGGGAGTACTAACACGACTTACCTGCTCAAATCTCCCGTGGGGTTCTTATTTACTCTCCTTATGGGGCTGGAAGGCACATACGCACAGGCAAAAGGGTTACTAATAAAGCTCGTGTACAACTATGCACTAACTTTATTACACACAAAGAAAACACAGACAAATCTCACATACACACTCAGCTGAGCCTAGCGTTACTCGTGCTCGCACAAGACTAACCTGCCCTGGCTACACTAACAACTAGCTACTTAACTTGGTGCGGAGGGAGAAGAGTAGAGGTTCGTTGCACAGCCTTGCTCGAGGTGGCTGCAGCTTGTCCTTCCTGCCGTGGGTCCTCTCATCAGGCGCGTGATGTCGGCGGTAGATGGGGCTTTCAGGAAGAGGCCGCCGCGGACTCGACACACCCAAACTGAGACCCGGTGTGGGCTGTATCCCGAAGTGGCGAAGCCCAGGATCCCCACACTCCAGCAGGAGGAAAACCGCGTGGTGCCAAGAGATAGGCGAGAGTAGAGGAACGTCGCCCCGTGACCTCACCAGACGGCGGTCAGGGGGAGAAGGCTGAGCTCGCAGGCGGCGAGCTACACGGTGACCCGACCTCTCCCAGGCAGAGGTGCTGTACACTGCTGGCGCGGTAATACACGGGCACTTCTGACAGCGCTCTGAACACACTGCCATAGGCAGGTATAGTTAAAGCTTCCCAACATGTTGCTAACTTGCAGGTTCAGGGCACAGCAAATGTCGCGTAGAGAACTACAGCATGTTAGACAACGCAGGGAAAGACAGCAAACCTCGCGCCGCAAGCAGCCCAGCCCGTGGGTGGCCATGGGGTGCAGCGCTACCAGCCTGGCCCGGGAACTCTGCACAGACAATACAAGACTTCCTCATCAACAGAGGCGTAACTAGCTGCAGTAATGCACACTAATGTGCATCTGCAGAGTGGAGTGGTGACTCCTGAAAGTGTGTAAGCGCAGGTAAAACACAGCGGGCGACCCGCAACGAAATGCACGCCTTGGCATCACTACGCTCGTCGCCTAGGCAACGAACAGGCTGAGTCATCGTGACCCGCCCCGCGCCTAGGTCACGTGACGAACTAGGAAAACGCGTCAACAGCTTCCCTATAGCAAATAATATAAAAATAACTTGTCGCGAATCTAAACCGCGACATTCGCCCATGCAAATGAAATTTTATCATGGGCGCTACTCCTAGCGTACATATAAAATTTGAACTAACCCCTAGCTAAACCTAGTTACACAAGCACAAGGTGTACGTCATCGGGTGGCTCCCTTCAGCTTGATGAGTGTAAAAACTCCAGCCTTTTACTAACAAGCATGGAGAAAACTCCTGAAGCTGCAGAGAGGCCCGAGACAAGGCTAGGGACACATGTCCATATTTAGTGTGGTAGTGTGGAGTGTGGTGTGGCACTGTGTAGTGAAGTGTGTCTACTTGTTTCACAGAATCACGGCGACGACCTACACACGACGGCCTACCTACACTTGCAGGTCTGGCTGCACGCCAGAAGGAACTCGGAGGGCGGGCTTTCCAAGGGCGCCTGGCAAGGGCGCGACCTCTAAGCCCTCGGGTGACACGCCTCCTTCTGCGGCGGCGTCGCCCGGAACCCTCACACAACACTGAACAGTCACGCTTACCTAATCCAAGGCGAAGGCGAGACAGCTTGACGGTGAGGTGACCTTGTCTTCCGGGAGGGGCTGCGGCGCAACCCAGCGAAGCCTTGACATCGATGTCAGGAGGCTTCTTGCGCCAGGCAGTGGGAACCGAGGTGGGCGAGGGAGAGGCGGTGGCCAGCTGCCCCGCGTCACTAACCTTCAGCTCCAGCGCCTCCTCCTGCGGCACCGTCAGCAGCGCCGAGGGCTCGACCTCCCTCTTTTCCCCTGCTCCAGTGCCGGCAGCAGTACTCGGGACGCAAGACGGCTGCGCGTCTGCGTCGTCCAGTGAGACCGCCGTGCACTCTTGCACCGTCAGGAGCGCCGGGGAGAGAGGCAAAGCCTCCTCCTTCAGGCACTCTCCTTGGTCGTGGTCCTCCCCAGCTACTGCCTGCCGAGCAGGGTCACACGGCACAGTGCTGACAGCCTCAGGGGAGGGCTGGGGCTCGGCTACCTGCGTGTCCAGGTCGCTGGTGTCGAACCAGGGGCAGGCGAGACGTGCGAGGGCGAGGCGTTGGAGCCTTCCAGACTCCTTCATGGCCCTCTCGTGGGCGCGCTGAGCCTCTTGCATCTCGCGCTCGTGGGAGAGCTCAGCCTCGCGGTCTTTCCTCTCCAACTCCTCGAAGTAGGCCTCCCGCAGCAGTTCCTCGCGAACCCACGCGACGAGGTCTTGCCCCGTCAGCTCAAGGCGCTCACCCAGCTGAAACCAATACTCGGTAGAAGGCTCACGAGTAACAAACATCCTGCCTGGCTTGCCCTGCACTAACTCTGGCAGAATAAGGTGACTGAACAGCCCAAAAATCTAGAATTATCTAGAACACACTCCCCCTAAATAACCTGAACTCACTATACAGGATGGAGAGAGAAAACTGGCCCTAACTAGACCGCTGCACCCTGCACAGTCCTGAGCTAACTAAAACCCAGGCTAGGGGTGACTAACTGGCAAAACTAGAGCCTTCTAGAACCCTACACAAACCTGAGTAGCTAGCTGCAGGCAGAGGTGAACTAATCTGGCTAAACTCGAGCTTATGCCCAAAATCTCAACAAAAAGAGAACGCACACACCCGGTAAAAATGCAGATGGCGTCTCGTCGAGCTGGTCCCTTCTCACGTCGCCGACCACAAGAGCCACGTGGTCGTCCCACACAAGGAACGGCGACGAGGAGACAAGAAAGTGGAGCCCAGGCACGGCTACTGGAACGGCACAGCAAACCCCACCGAGCCTCCGTCAGGCGCGACTCGCAGACACAGGACTTATGCCCACACTCTGCCGGCGAAGCACAGGGCACCTGCTGTCTTCAGGGAGCGCGATACCTGCGGATAAAGTCACGGTAGCACTGGGGAAGATAATCTGTCCTAATATCAAACCCTATGCTCACTGGCACTCGGGGCAATAGGAACAGAACAAAAGCTGGCACTAAAACAGAACCTATACCTAAGGACAACACACAAAACTAGTCAGAGGTAAAAGCTAACACTCTGCTAGCTAATAAGTCTCACTAACACAGTTATACTAAGCTGTGACCCTAAACACAGACACACCTAGCCACGTGCACACACTTACCAGAAAGAAGGAGTTTCTGTTTCGGGCGCCAATTGTCACGGAGTAAATAATGATTTAATAACAGGAGTGTGCTCACAAGGCGGTAGCTAGTCGACAAGGGTTGATTCCCGCGGCACGCCAGGAGACAACGGTGTACACACCCTGACTTGGAAGTACTAACACGACTTACCTGCTCAAATCTCCCGTGGGGTTCTTATTTACTCTCCTTATGGGGCTGGAAGGCACATACGCACAGGCAAAAGGGTTACTAATAAAGCTCGTGTACAACTATGCACTAACTTTATTACACACAAAGAAAACACAGACAAATCTCACATACACACTCAGCTGAGCCTAGCGTTACTCGTGCTCGCACAAGACTAACCTGCCCTGGCTACACTAACAACTAGCTACTTAACTTGGTGCGGAGGGAGAAGAGTAGAGGTTCGTTGCACAGCCTTGCTCGAGGTGGCTGCAGCTTGTCCTTCCTGCCGTGGGTCCTCTCATCAGGCGCGTGATGTCGGCGGTAGATGCGGCTTTCAGGAAGAGGCCGCCGCGGACTCGACACACCCAAACTGAGACCCGGTGTGGGCTGTATCCCGAAGTGGCGAAGCCCAGGATCCCCACACTCCAGCAGGAGGAAAACCGCGTGGTGCCAAGAGATAGGCGAGAGTAGAGGAACGTCGCCCCGTGACCTCACCAGACGGCGGTCAGGGGGAGAAGGCTGAGCTCGCAGGCGGCGAGCTACACGGTGACCCGACCTCTCCCAGGCAGAGGTGCTGTACACTGCTGGCGCGGTAATACACGGGCACTTCTGACAGCGCTCTGAACACACTGCCATAGGCAGGTATAGTTAAAGCTTCCCAACATGTTGCTAACTTGCAGGTTCAGGGCACAGCAAATGTCGCGTAGAGAACTACAGCATGTTAGACAACGCAAGGAAGGAGAGCAAACCTCGCGCCGCAAGCAGCCCAGCCCGTGGGTGGCCATGGGGGTGCAGCGCTACCAGCCTGGCCCGGGAACTCTGCACAGACAATACAAGACTTCCTCATCAACAGAGGCGTAACTAGCTGCAGTAATGCACACTAATGTGCATCTGCAGAGTGGAGTGGTGACTCCTGAAAGTGTGTAAGCGCAGGTAAAACACAGCGGGCGACCCGCAACGAAATGCACGCCTTGGCATCACTACGCTCGTCGCCTAGGCAACGAACAGGCTAAGTCATCGTGACCCGCCCCGCGCCTAGGTCACGTGACGAACTAGGAAAACGCGTCAACAGCTTCCCTATAGCAAATAATATAAAAATAACTTGTCGCGAATCTAAACCGCGACAGTCTAGGAACGTACCTGTTGGCTCAGTGGCAGAAGCGCTTACTGAAATTCAAAATTTCAATCTAAAGGATTTAGCAGCAGCCCAGCGTCGCCATGACGTTTGGGGTAAGGTAATATACGTTCTGGAGTCGGGTGACGAGGCAAGTCTCCCGCCACTACCTGTGTCTTTTTCACAATTTTTCTTGTCACAGGACGGTGTCCTGTGCCGCTACTGGCCCCGCAAAAAGGAGTCTGTCGCACAGTTTGTGATACCGGAGTGTTATGTACCGGCGGTGCTGAGCTTAGTTCATGACGCGATCATTGCTGGTCACCCGGGGAGGGAGCGCACACTAACAGCGGCCCGAGCGGTCTATTTTTGGCCAACTATGCGTGTAGATATTGACGCGCATGTGGCTAAGTGTGTCAAGTGTGCCCAACATAAAGGGACGGTGCCTAGGCCTGCGCCGATCCTAGAATACCCGCCCTCTGCCCGGCCTTGGGATGTAGCTTCTATTGACTTGCTACAGCTTCCCGCCAGCCACCAGGGCTCTAGGTACCTCTTAGTTTGTGTAGATCACTTGTCTCGGTACGTTGTTTTAGCCCCAGTGCAAGCTAAATCTGCTAAGTCCATTGCTCATGCCCTGATAACTCATCTCATTTGTCCGTATTACACACCTAGAGTGTTGTTAAGTGATAATGGAACCGAGTTTCGAAATCAACTTTTAGCAGAAATATGCAAACAGTTTGCCATTACACAATCTTTTACAGTCAGTTATCACCCAGCCAGCAACGGCCTTGTTGAGCGCGCGAATAGCAAGATTTTAAATGTCTTGCGCCCGGTCGTTAGCGGACTTCAGCATACATGGGAGGACTGGCTAGCATATGTTGCAGCAAGCATAAACAGCAGTGTTTGTGAGTCAACGGGACAATCTCCCCACTACATAATTTTTGGGGTTGAGAAGAGACTTCCGTATGACCTGCTTGGTAGTTCTCATTCACCTGTAAATAATGTAGATGATTATTCTAAGGTTCAACTCAAGGTTTTCACAGATATTCATAGAGAAGTCAGAAAGAGACTACAGGCTACATCTGAGGCTATGTGCTTGCAGCAACACAAGCGTGCCGCCCCTGTTTCCTTGAAAGTGGGTGGCTTTGTTATGATTCGAGTCCCAGAGAGACATTCAAAGTTGTCCCCTAAATTCGTGGGCCCACGCCAGATAGTTAGGCAACTAGGCGGTCACAAATTTGAGCTTTATGATCTCATTTTTAATTCATATGAAATTGTGCATAGTGATCGCCTCAAAAATACAGACGCCCAGCCTGAGGTCATCGATTCGACTTTAGTTGAACCAGCGAGAACCGCCTGTTTGCCTCAGCCTGACGATGCTTTGTCTATCTTTCCAACACACGACTATAACCTGCGTCCTCGCCAATAAGGGTTTTCTGCTTGGTTCCAGGAAATGTTGTTCCTCACCTTCTACTTCCTTCTGCGCTCCGTTCTGGCTGCAGACCCTGCGCACCTCAAGCCGGGAGCCCTCTCTGCTCATTTGGGCCGGGTTTCTCTGGTCGAGGGTGTCCTGTGGGTCCAGTACCCGTTTACTGCTCTGGTGAAAATACCGGGCACACTGAGGACAATAACGGAACGAGTGACTGGGGTTGTGTTGCAGATGGATAGCAATGCTCCTGAAGACGGTCTCCTGCGTCTGATGCATAACTACTTGAATGATACTCTAACCCTGGCTTTGGAAAACTACGCAGCCCTTTCCTTTCCTAACCGTACTAAACGGGGCTTGATCGATGGGACTGGGCAACTTTCCCGCATGTTGTTTGGAACCGCAATGGATGAGGATGTGGAGGAACTGCGGGATAGGTATAACCATTTGGCTTCACTTGCTGCTACTCAGCACAAAACCAATAGGATGAATTCCTTACACATTTCCAGACTTGAGCATGCAGTACAGGATGTTGCTTCTTATTCCCGAATCTTAGGCTCTTCCATTAATGAGTTGTGGACCGGCATGGCTAATATGTACCAAATGGAACTTGCTCTACAAACCTTGCCTGCCTTGGAGAGTGCAGTCAACTCTATCCTCCATACTAATGCTCTGGTGATACAGAATGTAGTGGATGCATATTGTGTTTTTTTTTTTTTTTTAACGTTGTTGCCTTTTGCGCCGGTAGGCATCTTCCCGGTGGGGCCTGATGGTCGGCCCAAGGCTTCTTCCAGGTGGGGCCTGATGGTCGGCCCAAGGCTTCTTCCAGGTGGGGCCTGATGGTCGGCCCAGCCCGTTCTGGCGCAGGCGAGTGTTTTATAGTGGCGCCATCTTGCATTGGCTCATGCTGCCCCCCGGAACTCGTTCTTGATTCGCTTGGACGACTTCCTCTAGAGTCCGGGTTGATGGGTGGTCTTCAGGACAGCATGTGGGTAGTTTTAAGCCACTCGGCGGTGACTGAAAAATCCGAGAGGTAGCGTGAGGATTCGAACCCGCGTCGTCCATCACGCGGCGAATGTGGGTCCAGTACGCTACCAGGTCGGCCACCGCCTACCTCTTCTCTTTTTCCTGTCAGGGATTTGCAAAAGGCTTTGAAAATAGGAGTAGAGAACCACCAACTAACACCTTTGTTTGACATGCATGCCATACACCACTACTATCCCTTGCTGGAGTCATTCCTGACGTTGGAAGCTATAGTGATTCACGTTCCCTTCAGGTCAAAGGATGTGTTTGAGGTTTATCAGCTGGAACCTTTCCCTTTCTCAGTCAATAACTCGGTGATGGTGCTTGACTTACCTGCCACAGTGGTCTTAATTCGTAATGATCTATCGCTTTATGCAACGGGCCAGACGTCAGACCTAGGGTCCTGCAAAACAGAGTATCACAATCTCTATTTTTGCTCAGCGTCACTCTTTGCATTCCTCCCGTTGACAGGTGGTATCTGCGTGGTGGTGCTGACCCAGTCGGATGCTTCTAAAGCTCTAGAGACTTGCCCCTATCGTCACGTCGTCCCTAAATCGCTTTTCCACAGGAGGTTCTCCGGATTTCACTATTTCTTTTTCACACTACCAGTGTTTGTGACAGTGGTCTGTCCTGAAGGTTCAACTTATAGAGAGGTTGCAGGTCACCTGGCGGTACGGGTGGCTTGTTCCCTCCGTTCTGTCAATTTGACGACCTTTCCGGAGAAGCTCCATCATGGATTTGCGGCCACAAATGCCATCCCAATCTATCCTATTGACAGTTTAGTGATTCTCACCTTTTCTAGGATGAAGTATGTGACAAATAGCCTTTCCGAGCTAACCTTTTCAAATTTCTCGGAATTGGAGTCAGCTGTCCATGACTCTCTACCGGTTTATCTTGCCCCATATGTACATTACCCATCACTGATCTTACCGGTGGTTCTTTTTATCATCATTGTCATCCCCCTGTTCTGCCTTGTTCAGCGGGCTCTGACTTTGTACAACCATCTTCAGGCAAGAGTTGCCCCACCGCGCTAATTTCGTACGCATTGTGACTCGAAGACTCAGTTTGTATCAAATCTTCTTCAAGGATTTTTTTTTCCTTTTCTTATTACTATTCCAAATAGCTCCATTACCATGTATCCTAATGACAATTTAGTCAATTTATTTTTCTAGGATGTATCTTGTAAATGACTACTCGAGCTATTATTTTGTTTTCTCGGAATAATAGTGCTGAGCTTCCACGTCCACGACCCTCGCCCTGTATGTACTTTGCCCATTTATTGTTACTTCCATGATTATTTTTATTGTCATTGGCATTTCCCGATGTTGTATCGTTAGGCGGAATCTGACTTGTATATATTTTTTTACATGCAACCATAATAGGCCCTGGTTTAACTAGTACACATTGTGCGACTGTAACATGGGTAGGTACACTGATTTTAAGGGTCGGGTGAGCCGCGAGGTTGCGACTTTTTCCGTGACCGAGCGATGTAATGTGTATATTATAACATACATGTGAATGTGTGAATGTATGTCGTATCGCCATGGCCCAGCGGCGCCAGGACGTTACCCACAGACGCTACGTTGTGCTTAGGAGGTGCTCCTGCCGTGGGAACGGTGTTGATTCAGCAAGCATGGTGCCGCTGGCCGCTCCTGTCCCGGGAGACGCCGGGGCAGAACAGGGCAGAACGGAGCGGGCGGCGGACGAGAGCACAGGACTTCTCGGAGTGTGCGTACGACTTACGACTTGTCCACAAAATACTGTAACTATTCTGTGAATATATTTTAAAAAGCAATACAACCATTTAATCAACCAGAGAGAGAGAGAGAGAGAGTAAATTAAGTGAACTCAAAAGTGAACTTAACGGCTCCGCTCGGCCAACATATAACCCACATCACTTAACTAAAAGGCTATTGTGTTGTCTCACGACTTCTATCAACTGGAGAAAGCAGGCAACGGCACACCGGACCTGACGTGAGATAACAGTTCGCGCCTTAATCAAAATCACACAAAAAAACAGCTAACAAAAAGGCTAAAAAGAAACGTCGTTTCCGCCACAGCTGAGAAAGACAATGGGGTTCGATCCCTCGCTTGCCATACACGCCTCAATCCTGTCTGATATATGGCCCACCCCTGCCCCTTGGATACACACCCTCGTCCTGTTCTTATCCTTGGAGCAAAAATACCTGTCAACATAACGAGCCTGACTATCACCAACAACAAGAACCCGACGGTCAGAAGAGGGGCCAGGAGGGGTGGGTGAAGAGGGGAAGGGAGAGCGGGAAGGGACCTGCTGTGAAGAACGAGGAGAAATTGTGGAAGAGGTGGAAGGTGGAAAGGAGGAGGAGGAGGAGGAGGAGGAGGAGGTGGAGGAGGAGGAGGAGGAGGAGGAGGAAGAGGAAGAGGAAGAAGGAGTAGGAGAAAGGGAGGGTGAGGTGGTGGAGGGAGGAACGGACGAGGAGAGGGAGGAGGAAGAGGGGGAAAGGGAAGGTAAGGGACAGGTGTTGGAGGGAGGGACGAGCGAGGAGGCTGAGGACAAGGAGGAGAAAGAGGGAGAGGAGGAGGAGGAGAGTGGGCGGGAAGAGGGGAGAGGGGGGACGGAAGAGGAAGGCGAGGAATTGGAGGCGGAGGAGGAGGAGGGGGAGGGGGAGGGGGAGGAGGAGGATGAGGTGAAAGAGTGAGGTGGGGGAGGGAGGAACGGACGAGGAGAGGGAGGAGGAAGAGGGGGAAAGGAACACAAAAGACCACAAAGGAAGAACAAACAACAGCAGACATGCTGGTCCTTACGAGGTTGTTTGTGACAAGCTACACTAACTATCTAATCAAAGGTGGAAGATGAAGGACAGCAGAGGCGAAGGCTCCTCCCCACCCCCCCATCCCTCCAGCCAAAGCTGGCAGGAAAGGAAAAAGAACCATGCAGCATGGAAAAACTGCATGGAATTTATGTAGGAAAGAGGAAAGAACTACCATTACTGCTACCACTAACCGGGCAATAAAAGCGGACAAGGACACCAGTATTCGAAAGAACTTAACGTTATTACGACAATGAGTAATATCTTAGTTGCTGGTTGGATTCAAAACACTTGTCTAATCTATTCTTGAAGGCCGTAACTGTTGTACTATCAACGACATCACAAGGTAGAGAGTTCCAAACATTAAGAACTCGATTGAAGAAGAAGTGTTTAGCTTCGTGCGACGAGAATCTTTTACCACTTATCTTCAAATTGTGATTTCTTCTTGTTGTATTTGATCGATCAATTGTAAAGTAATCTCCCGCATTAATATCACTGAATCCTTTGAACATTTTAAACACTTCTATTAGATCGCCTCGCATTCTTCGTTTTGATAGGCTGAATAAATTTACTTCTTTAAGCCTTTGTTCATATGACAAATTTCTCAACCTAGGAATCATCTTTGTTACTCTTCGTTGGACCCGTTCCAACTTTTCTATGTCTTTTCTGTAGTAGGGAGACCAAAACTGTACACAGTACTCTAGACGGGGTCGAACCAACGAATTATACAGTTTTAATATTACTTTTTCCGATTTATTATTAAAGACTCGTCCGATGAAGGCAACCAATTTGTTTGCAGTTTTAACTACCTCTGAACAATGCTGACCGGGCTTTAAATCGCTTGATATAGTGATTCCAAGATCCTTTTCTTTACTTACTGCAGAGAGTTGTTGGCCATTCATTACGTACCGAACGCGATTGTTATTTTTTCCGATGTGCATCACTTTACATTTCTCAACGTTAAATTTCATTTGCCATTGATTGGCCCAACGTGCAAGTCGATCTATATCTGATTGTAAAGCTTCTTCGTCGAGTATCGCAGTTACTTTACTAGCAATTTTTGTGTCATCAGCAAATTTTGATACTTTGCAAGTGAGCCCATCATCGATCTCATTAACATAAATTAAGAAGAGCATGGGGCCAAGCACTGATCCTTGAGGTACGCCGCTTTTGACATCGAGCCAGTTAGATGTAACACCGTTTAGAACTACTCTCTGTTTCCGCTCAGAGAGCCAGTCCGCAAGCCAATTGTGAATGTTACCCGAGATACCGTGCGCCAGGGGAAGGTGAAGGTGAAGGACATGTGTGGGTGGGAGGGGCGAGCGAAGAGGCGGAGGACAAGGAGGAGAAAGAGGGAGAGGGAGAGGAGGAGGAGGAGGGTGGGCTTGGAGAGGGGAGAGGGGGAACGGAAGAGGAAGGCGAGGAGGAGGAGGAAGAGGAGGAATAAGAGGAGAAGGAGGGGTGGGAAGCGGGGAGAGCGGAGATGGTCGAGGAGGAGGAGGAGGATGGGAGGGGCTGCTGTGTGGGTGAAGACAATACTGGAGAGGAGGAGGACGAGGAAGAAGAGGAAGAGGAAGAGCCCTGCTGACAAAAAGTTGTAAAACCGACGTCCTTCTGACGTCCACAGCCGCGGACGTTTCTGTATACGACTAGGAGGATGCGGACGAGACCATATCCTGTCCGCAATCATCCAGATCCTTCTAGCGTCCGCATTAGTAGACGATTTTGCATCCGCAGTCGTCTTAATCCTGCCAACGTCCGCAGGTGACCGCATTTATTAATTGTTCAAAATATTAATTAAATAATTATTTACTTACCCAATTATTTTTATTTACTTACCTAATAAATTCTATTAAATCCTTTAAATTCTTATTTCCCTTTTTTTTTTTTTACATGGGGATATTAATTGAGAATCGTGTGAAGACGACGTCCATTCATTTTTATTTTATATATACACACCAGTATGAAAACAGAATGTAATATCTTATTGTACCTGTATAATTTCATGTAGTTCATTACTATCTCAGTGTATATATAAGGTGCGTACGTATACGTACAGCAATTAAAGCAAGTTAATTGGCGTGCGTAGCTTTGACAGCTTTATTAACAACTTTCTAATTCTAAACTCAAGTTGCAGCCAGCATGCACTACCCTAGCTTGACATACATAATGTATATAGAAAGTTAATTATTTTGCTTGCCTTGGCATAACGTACACATAAGGAACCTAAATATAACTCAATATTAATTGTTCCATATACACCTGCATGTTTTGGTCTGTGTATTAATGAGTATAGTAACACACACACATATATATATATATATATATATATATATATATATATATATATATATATATATATATATATATATATATATATATATATATATATATATATATATATATATATATATATATATATATATATATATATATTTTTTTTACCCTTAATGTAGCTTTTACCGTCATCAACAAAATTACAGTCCATGCGATTAGCATATGTTAGTAAAGAAAATAAATAGTAAATGATAGGTGGCGTACATGTATAATAGATTATATAGCAGAGAGTTACATATTTTTAAGCTGTTAATTAAGTATGAGAACATGCTTAGTTAGTAAGTAAGGTGGAATTATACTGTGATTACATCGATCACGTAAAGAACTACATCAGGGCAAATATATTTTTATTCACTCAGTATCTATAATACTTTGTTATTCAGTGATTGATTCTTCATCGTCCGAGTACCGTTCATCTGTAGCCCTGTCGGTATCATTACCACTCGACAGCGGTACGATACTTTCCGCATCGTTGTCGATATAATCGGAGTCACTTTCTCCCTCGTCTTGACCAGTCCCATGCCCTGACGTTCCTGGTACGTCCGACGTGGACGGTGTGCTTGTGTTTGGTGCTGTCGTTTTCTTGGGTCGCGCCGTGTTACGGAAGCCTGATCTGTCACTTTCTTTCCTTAATGCCTCCGATAAATGAGCGTTCACCGTCGACTCGTCGACTTGGCGTTTTATGCTCATTGTCGCCTGAATCATGCGCACAAATTTCGGCATTTCAGACTCCATATTTCTCTTAGATTTGGAGTAGCCCTTCAAACAGAAGTTCACCCAGACATCTCTGGGTGCTAAATAATGTAGGAGTTGGCGGATGGAGGGGGTCAGGCCACCTTTTCCCGACTGAGGCTTGGGCAACGGGCATAGCTGAACTAATGCCTTCCTCAGTGCCAACCGGTGAGTTCTCATTGGCTCTGTCGATGCATTGCCAAGAAAGTAGTGCCTGTGTTTTGATACGAGCTGCAAAACAATTATGAAGGAAAGTAATTAAAGATGCACCTAAATGAACAACATTTGAAACTAGGAAATATAACTTTATATGTAGCACTTCAGCTAGCAAAACCATTCACACTCAATGGCAGTTAACTGCAGTAACGACAGGAAAACGTACTAAGTTAGATCAGTCTTTGTTGAATATGCAATATTAGCGAAGTATTAAATATTTGTTACTCTTAGTGTTACTCTATATATTACATGTAGATACCGCTGAAAAAAAAAATGATATAATTATTTATTTAATAGCAAAACCTGACCGAATATATAAAAAATACTTACACTGTCGGGTGTGCTAGCAGGAAAACCGAAGTATGTTAGCACTTCATAGGGGTCCTTTGGAAGGACAGGCACAAATCCGGTAGGGAGAGGTGTCTCACCGTCAGTCACCCGCTGCGAAGGTCCTGGAAGTACTGGTTGCAGCTGTTTCTGAAGGTTATCCACAGAAGTTTTCACTTCCTCAAATTTTTTGCTTACTTCCTCAAATTTTTTGCTTACATGTTTTAGTACGACATTCAAAATTTCTTGTATTTGTTGTGGCAGCTGTTTCTCGGGCAGGACCTGAAGAGAAAGGCTATGTCAAGTAGGTGTACTGGATAACTGAAAAAAAAAATTACAGACTGATTTAATTTTAAGGTAAGTAATCTTTACAAGTTGTTTTCATGGGTCTCCAAAGGCACCTAGGACGTATAGGTCTTGAAGGACATATAAGAATGAGTATGGGTAATGGTTTTACGTTCGAAGACTTGTACAAAAAAATTAAGTATAAAATAGCCCAAGACTCACTTGTACGTCACTGGGTTCTTCATCAGACGTACTGGGTGTATCTGCTCTAAAGACGTCAATGGCGTCTCGTCTGCCTTCAGCTCTGTTGACATCTTGAGAACTGGCCAGAGGTAATCTGACGACCTCCCTCTCGGCCGTAGAACTGGCCATAGGTGATGTGACGACCAGGTCCCTCTCGGTCGGAGAACTGGCCAGGGGACGTGATCTGACGACGTCCTCCCTCTCGGGCCGAGAAATGGCCAGAGGTGATCTGACGACCGGCCTCTCGTCTACCTCTGTAGCACCATAAAGCGGGGCCTCCGCATGTATTTTCTTTGCAGTTTCGTGAGCTGTACCAGGCTGTTGGATAATAAGCAAAATGAGAAACATAAACGTAATTAATTACCCTAGAATCTATTTAAGCGAGTCTATTTTTTTCTCGACAAGTAGTCTTCCTGTGTTTTATAGAAAACATATGCTGCTCCTCGTGTGTACGTGTGTGTGTTGGGGTGAGAGTACATAAATAGGCCATGTGAAAGAAATGCTATAGTGGAAAAAATCACATACTAGTTCTCTCCATTACTCACATCTTTTTCAGTTGGACGTACTGCAGTTTTTTCTTTAGCAGTTTCTTCTGCATTTGTTTCCATCGTTCTTGCCTTCCTTTTTTGTTCCTTATCACATTGCCGCAACATCGCCAAAGCCTGACTTTCGACATTTTCACTTGATACCATTTCGTCGACGACGTGTTGGCACTCCTCATAAGTTTTGTATTGGCCAAAGATGACTCCTGGTTCAGGCAGCCAATGTGGTCCAGGGTTGCTGTCGTTTTTGACGAGTGTGGCGATTCGTCTGGAAAAAAAAAAAAATAGTGAAATAGATTGGGTACCTATGCCAGACTTTATCTATCAGTCTATTTATGTCTCTATCCATCTACACACACACACACACACACACACACACACACACACACACACGGTGTGGGGAGGCGGTGGCTGAGTCGTCAAAGTAACGGCCTCGTGTTCAGGAGGACGCGAGTTCAATCCCCGCCCGGTGCCACCAAGCTGGGATTTTTCAGCCGCCGCCGAGTGGCTTAAAACTACCCACATGCTGTCCAGAAGACCACCTATCAACCCGGACTCTAGATTCTAGGATCAAA
This sequence comes from Eriocheir sinensis, assembly GCF_024679095.1. Classification (NCBI taxonomy): domain Eukaryota; kingdom Metazoa; phylum Arthropoda; class Malacostraca; order Decapoda; family Varunidae; genus Eriocheir; species Eriocheir sinensis. Next base: position 137,979 of record NW_026111584.1, on the reverse strand, counting down.
GATGAGCTCTGGGAGGGCAGCATGAGCCAATGCAAGATGGCGCCACTTTAAACACTCGCCTGCGCCAGAACGGGCTGGGCCGACCATCAGGACCTACCGGAGAGAAGCCTTGGACCGACCATCAGGATCCACCGGGAAGAAGCCTACCGGCGCAATAGGCTGCAATGTAAAAAAAAAAAAAAAAAAAAAAAAAAACACGATCGCGGAAAATGGAGAGTGAATGAGAAATATATTAAGTGAATGGTGGAAGAAGGGAGAAAAGGTAAAAGGGGAATAAGAAGAGGCAAGAAATAAAGGAGTAGAAAGGAAAAAAGGAGTAGTGTTGCACTGGACCACTGAAGGCGGGAGTTTATTCCATTCCCGCGCTGCGACGTTGGTGAAGAAAAATTTAGTACAGTTGGAATTTATTTGTTTACACTTCTCTTTTCTGGCATTTCATCATTTCTCGTTCGAAACGTGTCATCCATCATAAAACATAATTGCATTTGTCCACATTGAAGACGTGAAGTATTTTGAAACCTTCGATCAATTTTCCTTGAAGGCGACATTTCCTGAATGAGAGCAAGTTACGAGATGAGAGCCTTTCCTCGTTAGGTTTATTGCGCAAGGAAGACGGGGAGAGAGAGAGAGAGAGAGAGAGAGAGAGAGAGAGAGAGAGAGAGAGAGAGAGAGAGAGAGAGAGAGAGAGAGAGAGAGAGAGAGAGAGAGAGAGAGAGAGAGAGCAAGCAAGGTATTTACAGGTTCCTGGAATCTCAAGAATGCACAGGGCAGTCGCGACGGTTTGTTTCCCTTGATCTAGGGAAGTGCCCAGCGCGGCGCGGAGGTCAGTGAGGCGATAAGAACACTTTCCCGTCTGTCTGTCTGTCTGTCTGTCTGTGTGCAAGATGAAGAAGAGGAGGGAGGGTCGTATCTATGTATCTGTGTCTGTCTCGATATAACAAGGAAAAGATCAAGAAGAGGAGAAGGAGGAAGAGGAGGAGGAGGAAGAGTTGTGTCCTTATCTCTGTATCTGTATTTCTGTACGTAAAAAGCAAAGATAAAAACAAAGTGGAAGAAGAGAAAGAGGAGGAGGAGGAGGAGGAGGAGGAAGGGTTGTGTCTGTATCTGTGTCTGTCTTTAAGTAAGAAAAAGAGAAGGAGAAGAAAGCAAGGGCCGTTTATAGGGATCGTTTTCGCTTTAAAATCTTGCTCTTGGAAGGCAAAGTGGTCATTGAGAGGATCGAGACTCGAGGCTCGAAGATTAGTAGTGGTGCTGGCCGCCTTTGTGTCCCCTGTGTGTGTGTGTGTGTGTGTTTAGCAAGATATATATGATTAGAATGTATGTCTGTCTCTCTCTCTCTCTCTCTCTCTCTCTCTCTCTCTCTCTCTCTCTCTCTCTCTCTCTCTCTCTCTCTCTTTTCAATGCGTCACCGACCGTAGCAGAGAGAGAGAGAGAGAGAGAGAGAGAGAGAGAGAGAGAGAGAGAGAGAGAGAGAGAGAGAGTTTATTACCACCACGAGTATCATTATATGTTTAAAAAGTTCCATAAAATTTAATGTTCAGCCATAATAGTAATAATAACAATAATAATAATAATAATAATAATAATAATAATAATAATAATAATAATGATAATATACAATAGATATCTCTCATCACAAGCAGTTATTCTCTCTCTCTCTCTCTCTCTCTCTCTCTCTCTCTCTCTCTCTCTCTCTCTCTCTCTCTCTCTCTCTCTCTCTCTCTCTCTCTTCTTCCTTCCCTTCCCCCTTATTATCACTGTCTTTATTCCTTCCTTTCTTCTCCTCTCTCCTATTCGATCCACTTCCTTCTCTTCCCTTCCTTTTCATTTCATTCCCTTTTATTATTTTTTCCATTTTTTCTCATAGCCTTTTATTTTTGCTCACCTTCCCTTTCCAATCCCTTCCCTTCCCTTCCCTTTCCTATATTTCCTTCCCTTCCTTCCCTTCCTTTCCTTTCTTTCCTTTCCTTCCCTATCTTTCCCTTCCCTTCTTTTCCCTTTCTTCCTCTTCCCTCCCCATCCCTTCCTTTCCCTTCCCTTCCCTTCCCTTCCCCTTGTATGTGGTGGATGTTATAGTGTGCAGAGAGAGAGAGAGAGAGAGAGAGAGAGAGAGAGAGAGAGAGAGAGAGAGAGAGAGAGAGAGAGAGAGAGAGAGAGAGGGGAGGAATGTGTTGACAGCGCTAGTACGTGTACCCGGCCCACAGACAAAAAAAGTGTTTACGGTGCAATCGAAGTAGTAGTAGTAGTAGTAGTAGTAGTAGTAGTAGTAGTAGTAGTAATGATGATGTTGATGATGATGATGATGATGATGATGATGATGATGAAGATGATGATGGTACGTGTGCGTGCAATTAAGTGTGCGCCTGAGAGAGAGAGAGAGAGAGAGAGAGAGAGAGAGAGAGAGAGAGAGAGAGAGAGAGAGAGAGAGAGAGAGAGAGAGAGAGAGAGAGAGAGAGAGAGAGAGAGAGAGAGAGAGAGGCTCGAGGCGCCATGTACTGAGATATACTAAGTCGTATATTAAAATTGCATTTATTTATTAAGGCCGCCCCATCACGTATGATTGAATTACTTCTTAACCACATGTAACTCTGCTTGGGAAATACAATGAAATTATTTTCGAGAGTTTTTACTGGTTAGTAAAGATTTTAAATGCGAGCGTAATTATCAGTCAAACCCAGAATAACTTGAGAGATGTTGACCACGCCTCCTATGATCCGCCACTATAAATATCGCGGACGCATGTTCGTGAAGTTAACCAAGTTGGGTCAGTAACGGCAGATCACGCACGTGACTGACCCATCCTGGGACATACTCTGTCTGGTGGGGTGCGCCTTGACGTCGGCGACAGAGCTTATAGCAGGGATTGGTTATGCAAGATAATATCTCGCATTATCAGTGCCTGTTGACAAAGCACCCCCAACTTTAATTTTCCAGTAATTAACTGCAGTAGCTTCGATAGACCATGCAGCCGCGCTGATCGACGTCGTGCACTCAGATCATCGAGTCAGATGCATGGTAAGTTATGATTGAAGTGTATAGTGCCATTCAACAAACAAGGTTATTATATATATATATATATATATATATATATATATATATATATATATATATATATATATATATATATATATATATATATATATATATATATATATATATATATATATATATATATATATATATATATATATATATATATATATATATATATATATATATATATATATATATATATATATATATATATATATAGATAGAAAAGTTATCTGGGAGACATGCATACACCTATAGGTGTCCCTCATAGGCGGTTATGATCGAGTAACCAGCTAGCTACAGTCCCTACAGTCCTGAGGCGCCGACCTAGCGGGTCGAGTACTCATAAGTGCCTATGAGGGACACCTATAGGCCTACACATGCATCCAAGATAACTTTTTTTTTATATATTCAGGTCCTAATTACCTTGTTTGCTAAGTCTCAATCAGCCCCACGGGCAGCCAGACAATTAACTGTGTTCAAGTTACAGATCGAGACCGGAAGGAAGGCTCGGCCAGCCAGCTGATGGATGGGACTCGACACCGGTGTGTGCATGGTGTGGGAGAATTAAGTAGGGAATAATAATAAGAGCTAGTTGTGGTATATGATACTACTAATAATTTTTTTCTCTTGCTTTTATAGGAGCTGCCGCGGTTTCATGGCGCCATAACTCTCTAAGTGTCATCTATAACAGCTGTACCCTCACGTTCAAGAATGGCCCTGCCCTATAATTAAGCAGCCTCGATCGATCATATAGCTACCAGCACAGCACACTACAACACGCCTGCGTGCTGCACGATTATGACTGATAAATAAAAATAAAATGATTGTGCAGTTATCTTTCCTTTTTCCTATTAGAGAGTAAGGAAGAAAAATGTGAAAATAAAGTGGAAACCGGAAGACTCTGAGATGAAACAAAGAAAGACCCGAGGGAAAAAAAATAATTATATAATAAAGGAGTAGGAGCTGGCCAGGTCACGTCAAGGAGGCCCACAACATAATTTCCCTCTCCAATCTGCTCCGCACACAATCTCTCTCTCTCTCTCTCTCTCTCTCTCTCTCTCTCTCTCTCTCTCTCTCTCTCTCTCTCTCTGCCCCTTTTTGAAATAAAAAATATTCAGTAGATACTTTAGGAGAGAGAGAGAGAGAGAGAGAGAGAGAGAGAGAGAGAGAGAGAGAGAATATTACTAGGAAAAAATAAATGAATACGGGACCCCGAAGAAAAGCATGCCTATTGGGACCTCAGTTTCCACCTGGTGATTCAGAAGGGGCGGAGCGGTGAGGCTAATTAGGATCTCCCTATGGACAGTCATTCCTCTGGTACTGTATTGACATTTTAACTTTTCCTTGTTTTAATTACACAGGGGAACACTCATTTTGTTGCATTTAAAAAAAAGACTTTTCTATAGTCAATTTGAGTGTGCTGATTTCAAATCTGAAGTCGGTTTTTGTCTGCAAGCTACAGGCTGTTTGAAATCGCCCCCCGGGCCCCAAAGTGAGGGGGGCCCCAAAATGCGAAATTTAACCATTGCTGCTATGGCAGGAGGACAAGCTAAATTCAGTGGCCCCAAAATGGTCAAGGGCCCCATTTATATTTGGACCCGAAAGACAAATTTGGGTCTCACTAAAGGGCCCCAATTTTCACATCTTCCCTCTGTTCTTCCTCCAATCACTCTGTTCTTTCTCCCATCACTTTGTTCTACCTCCTATCACTCTGTTCTACCTCCAATTGAACCATTTCACTATGTTCTACCTTCCGGGCCTTCCCTTCACAGTATTCTAATTTCTACCTCCCTTCGCTGTTCTACCTCCATTTACTCTGTTCTACCTTCCTTCAATATGTTCTACTTCCTCCCATCACTGTCCTACCTCCCTTTCACTCTGTTCTACCTTACCTTCATTCTCTTCTACCTTCCCCTCACTCTGTTCTACCTTCCCTTCACTGTTTAACTTATTTCCACTCTGTTCTACCGCCCCAAACTTTGTTCTCCCTCCAGTCATGATTCACTCTGTTCTAACTCCCTTCACCCTGATCTATCTCCCTTTACATAATGGAGTCCCTTCCAGCAATATTGATTCATTTAACTCCCTCCACATCATATCGCCATCAGAGTACATTACTAGCTGTTATCCTCATTTTTACCATTTATCATTATGCTTAACTGGATTAAGTGGATCTTCAATTATTCAGTGTGCACCTAGTTTTAAGAAATAAAATGTCTGAAATTTGCATTTACAAGTGCCTTTAAAATGATTCTACAATTGCTCATATTCTAAAAATTTTCCCGGGGTGGGGGGGTGGGGGCTAACAGCACCCCACTAAACCCCGCAGCTGCTTTGGCTCATTGTGCTCGCCTCTCACCCCATAAGAGGGGCCCCAAATGGGAATGAGCCCCCCGGGCCCCAAAATGTCTAGGAACGCCCCTGAATGACCGGGACCGCGAGGGGTAGATAACGAATGTGTGGGCGCGGTGGGTGTGGAAGCCCAGCCAAGATTTTTTTTTTTTTTTTTTTTTTTTTACTCTTTACTTTTATTAGTCATTATTTGTTTTAGGTTTTAGTGAGTGGGGTAAGGTGAGGGTTGGTTTAATTGTTGATGAGGATGGTGTAGGTGGTGGGGGTAGGGTTGTTGGTGGTGATGGGTTTGGTGGTGAGGGTGGTGTTGGCCGCACAAAGGTCAAGTTCCCCTGCTTTATTACATAGTAGCCCTTCAGGCCTACCCTTCGTCTTCCGTCATTCATTTTTTTCATTTGCCTCACCAGCCTCTTCAGCCTGGCAGCTGGTGAGGGCTCCTTCAGCCTAAACCACCGGTCCATATCTGTAAATTGAGGAGATCTACGTTACAATTTCTATGCAAAAATAGCGAAATGATATTCCATGAGAATTGCTTGCAGATAGACATCCAACCTTACCAGCAAGGCAATCAGTCGGAAACTGATGCGCGCGTGTGAACTTGTGAAGCTGTGAACGTCACGCGTATGATACGTACTATGCCGAGGAGGAGGAGGCAAGGGAGGGAGGGAGGGAGTGTGTGTGTGTGTGTGTGTGTGTGTGTGTGTGTGTGTGTTCAGTAATGGACATCTTTCAGTTTCTTCCTCCCTCCCTCCCTCTCACACCCCAACCACCTTTCCCCTCCTCGTCACTGCCACCCTCGCCGGCCCTCCACCAGAGCACCACGCTGATTTCATTAGTTTTCTCTCTCTAGATAGATAGATAGATAGATAGATAGATAGATAGATAGATAGATATTGCATTTATATGGTGGCATTTCTTCTTTTAGATGGAATACATGGGGTAAACATATTTATAAAATTATAAATAATTTCTTGTACGTCTGTCATGAAGCGTCGTAACAAATGTTCTTCCTCTCTTAGGTAATGTGGTCAATGGATCTTCCTCTGGAACTGTGCCTAGAGCTGCAGCCCAAGGCCCCAGTGGTATGTGTTTTTTTGTGAATTGCTACTGATGTAAAGTATATGTAATTGATGAAAGAAGTCAATGTTTTATTAGTGTCGTAGGCCACGTATCATATCTCCCATGTAGGTATACAGTTCCCTTTTTTTCTCCCTCCTCCTCCTCGCCCCTCCTGCTTCCCCTTCTAAATTCTCTCTCAGTCATCCGTCTCTTCCCCCTCCCTGGACACATATCCCTTCATAGACTCTCTCTTACGAGGCTTACAATAATAAATCATAGTATATCATCAATATATAGTCACCTGTAAACTTTATAATTCAGTGTTACATGAGGAAATGCTTGCACATTCTCAATCAGTAGCCATATGAAAAATATAATTTACAATTTATATAATATATATATATATATATATATATATATATATATATATATATATATATATATATATATATATATATATATATATATATATATATATAAAGCACATATATAAGGATTAGAATACAAAACATCACTGTAGTTAGTTACCTTGCAAAAGTAGAAAGCGTTGATGAATCTTCTGTTGTGATGGAGGGTGCGAGGTTTTCATTCTATATACATTCTTGATTTATTGTATTTCTAAAAAAATCGTCGACTCGTGCCTTCATCATGCAAGGCTCTTGACACGAACTAGCGTACGTAAACCAGCATGACTACTTAGAGCGACTTCTTTTGGTGCCTGCTCCTGGAGAGAGAGAGAGAGAGAGAGAGAGAGAGAGAGAGAGAGAGAGAGAGAGAGAGAGAGAGAGAGAGAGAGAGAGAGAGAGAGAGAGAGAGAGAGAGAGAGAGAGAGAGAGAGTTGAAACGAAAGTAAGATTTGATGAAATTGCAACATAGCCGCGGTAGCTCAGTCGGTATAATGCTCACTTTCGCCTGGGAAGCTCGAAGTTCGATTCCTTCCTGGTCAGTGTAGGCGGATATCTGGTAGTCATTTCAGAGCACAATACATCACTGAGCTATATGTACAGCGGCTAATTTTCATAATATCACACAAGATATGAAGCTACATTAGTAATATTTTCCTTTCTATTCTTTCGTTGTGGATGACATACCACAAAAAACGACTCAAGCCTGTTCATTTGGTGGTAAACTATTTTTTGCTCTCTCTCTTTTTTCTTTCTTTATTTTTTACATCTTACATATTACAAATGAGTACAAATATGTCGATGAGCGGGCAACGGCCCGCCGCTGGGGGGGGAGGGGAGTGTCAGGGCCACCCTAGTGGCTGGTCGAGTCACATCACACACACTATATATATATATATATATATATATATATATATATATATATATATATATATATATATATATATATATATATATATATATATATATATACAGAGGGAGTGTAACAGTGTGCGGTGTCTCTCTCTCTCTCTCTCTCTCTCTCTCTCTCTCTCTCTCTCTCTCTCTTTGGTAATGAATAATAATGATGTGAAAAAATTCTGATTTACACCATGGACAAAGAACACACACACACACACACACACTAACACACACACACACACACACACACACACACACACACACACACACACACTTCTTTCCTCTAAAATAAAGAACACAAGCTACTCAGAAAACGTAGAAAAGGAATAAACAAAGTACTCCCAAGGGTGCCCTTCGTGGTCAAACTCAGACCTAATTACCTTCCCCTAGTCCCATAGGGCAATCAGACGGGCGAGGGGCCTTTCACAACGCCGTCTCAAAAAAAGAAATGCAAGGATACAAATGCAGGAATTTTTTCGGACAGTAAAAAAAAAAAATAATAATGAATGGGTCCCCCCCACACACACACACACACAAATATCTTTTGAATCTTGCCATGACTTATTAGTCGTTAGAATTGTATGAATAATGAGAGAGAGAGAGAGAGAGAGAGAGAGGGAGGGGTTCAGCTAAACCCTTGGGAGCAAGGCGAGAAGGTTGAGGTTCCGAGGACTGTCACCAGATGTCAGGACCTCTCATGAGGAATATATTTATTTATCCTTATTTACGTCTCCCTCAAAACGGGCTCGTTTTCTTTAGACCACCTGTCGAACGCACGGAGAGTTACTGGCGCGCTGTAATTTATACGTATTATTAAGTGATTAATAAAGTACTTTAGTAGAGGTAAATATTTTTGGAGGCTGCAGAAACTGATGACGAGTGCGTTGATATGTGTTATATAATGATTTGCGTAAGTGATATTTTTCAAAATTAACTCGCTTAGAGGGAGCATTCAGAATCAAGGCCCGCTGCTAAAGGGTTAATGGCGGCGCAAGAACGACCGTAGTCTTCAAGAGTTGGCCCTATAATTGGGTTACATAGAAAACATGAGTAACTAGAAGGCTATGAGAGGACGATCGATTAACAGGGTGACTGGAACAATGAATTAAGTAACACAATTAATGCTGCATATATATATATATATATATATATATATATATATATATATATATATATATATATATATATATATATATATATATATATATATATATATATATATATATATATATATATATATATATATATATATAAATGTGCTGGGGACATATATATACTCGGCATCTATAGCCATCAATATGTTTAATTGTACACGTACGTATAGCTACCTGGAAGCCAGGGGGGTAATACATGCAGTGCTATTAATTAAATAGGAAAATACTATAAATGAACATCCACTAATTTATGCTATTACACTTGTGATATGAATGAATGAATGTGAATATGATTTGATATATCTATATATCTATCTGTCTATCTATCTATTTGTACAATAAACATCATTTATTAGCTTCTCTAACTTAACCGGTTGTGAAAGAAAACATAAAATGATTGGAACGTGAACGGTCGAAAGGCTTCTTGTACACGTTGTCACCATGGCTCAGTGAGCTAAGGCGCGCTGTTGATCCGCGGAGTCCTCAGGGAAGACGATTCGAATCCCGTTGGGCCCGGTATGTATTAGGTTTAATTAAGTTAGGTTAAGGGTATAGATTTCTATCAACCAGGACATGTCAGTCATTCGAGAAGTCTACAGCGCAAAGATCACAGAGTCGTGGTGACAATTTAACAAATTATTTGTAACTCGTCCGCACTAGTCCGTTACGCGGCCTCAAACGGATTTTTGTAACTCGATCGATCATATCGTCCGTACTAGTCCGTTACGCTTACGGCATGTCTGAAAGTTCTGCATGCAATTAATTACTGATGTACATATGTACAATATAATTGGAATTATAAATCAGGCGACTCGCATTTAAAAATTAACAGCATAGGAATAATAAACAGCGAAGCGGACACTTGTGGACCCAAAATAGACGAAATGATACTAGTCCGATACGCGTCCGGCATGTTAGAAACTTCTGCGTACGGGTCCATATTAATTGCAATCATATCTCAGGCGACCATCATTCAAAAATTAAAAGCAAATATCTAACAACAGGAATTTAAACAATCAAAGCGGACACTTGTGGACGCAAAACAGACAAAACGATAAGTCTGCTTCACGTCTATACTCGTCCACTGCCGGCCGGGAGGAAGGGGAAGAGGAGGCGGGGCTTGTTGCTGCTGCACTAACTAATAAGTCTACCTGGGCGGCGAGAGTCGTAACCCTATTCTCTAACTCTATGATCCTCTGATCATCCTTCTGAGTCTTAACGCAGATCCTACAAACGTCCTTGGAAAGAAAGTACTGCTTGGCCATGCGAAGGCCACACCCAGAACAACGCTTGAGGGACGTCATGGTGAAGATATGGGCGAGGCAAGACGGAAACAATTAGGCGCGTTAAGACGATAACAAAGTATGCAGCTGCGGTGAGGTCGTCAGGTCAAATCTCTGGGCAAAAATGTGTATCTAGGAAAACAAACCAACAGCTGCTGTGAGGTCGCAGTCAGGTCAATTCCCCGGGGAAAAGGGTGTGTCTCGGGTAAAAAGGCGCGGTTATTTCTACCCACCAAGACAAAACAAAGGCCAATATTAATATACTGAGAAATCACTTACGTAAAGAAGATAATAAGTGTGTTCACAAGGTTTGCGCGGAAAGTGGATTATCTTATGTTTTGTGTGGACTTAGAAATTAACGTAGCTTGGCGCGCCTGATTCACGTAGTCCTATTATCACAGCACAGTAAAGTATCCTAATAATAGAAGGAGAAGAAAACACAAAAGCAATATAAAAAACACAAAAGCAATATAAAACCGTGTAGCACTGGATTGGCGTGAAAGAATGTTGAATTTAGTGTAGATGTGGGAAGCTTAATACACTTGTCCTAGGAGTAACTGTGGATCACTATCTAACTAAGTAAATACTAAATCAGAACACTTAGCGGTCTGTAGTAGAAGGCAGGGTAATCCTCCTGGTTTTGTAGTCCTCCAGTACAGCAGCAGTTCACAGAAGCACAGAACGCCTCACACCGCAGAAGCAGAGGAAAGCAGAGGAAAGAGCGAGTTGGCTCCACACAGCAGCGGGGCAAAATCACTTGTGAACCCAAGGAAGGTCGCGCGCTGAGTGAGTCTCCCTCCCTTCCCCTCCCCTATACGTGGCCCTCTGACAGGAGCTTCGGCGAGTGGCCAAGACCGAGTGTTTTCCGACAACAGCCACGCGGACGCGTCCCGCTACTATTACCGTACTACTACTACTACTACTACTACTACTATTACTATTACTAATAATAATAATCATAGTAATAATAATAATAATAATAATAATAATAATAATAATAATAATACGAAGAAGAAGAAGAAGAAGAAGAAGAAGAGGAAGAAGAAGATAAGGAAAGGGACGAAGAGGAGGAAGAAGAAGACGACGACGAGGAGGAAAAGAAGAAAAAACAGTAACCAAAAAAAAAAAAAGACGAAAAAGATGAAAAAGAAAAAAAAAAAGAGGCGCAACAAAAAACCCACATTAGCCCAAAAACCTAAATACAAAATTACCACGCCGAACGCCCCCACCCCACCCCACCCCCACCCACCCCCACAAACACATATTTCTTGATCCACATTTTCCCCTACTCTTGCCCGCCATTGGAAAACATCACATCAAACAGTCGGTGGCTTTCCTTTATAGTCGCGGCCTTTCCGATAACTCCGTCAGGCCAGTCACGACCCGAGGACTGCGCCGGCTGGACTGCCTTTGACAAGTTCCTCGAAAACTCACCGGGGGAAATAATTAGACTGTGTTGCAGGACCCCCAGAAACAGGCATACGTGACGTCTTTCTCTTTATTTCTTTCTCTTGCTGCGATATCTGACACGTGCCGAACGTCTTCCTAGATAGATAGATATATAGATAGATGGATAGGCATAGATAGATAGATAGATGGATAGGCATAGATAGATAGATACACATTCCTGCCTTATGAACGTGGATTTCCTATACTCTCTCTGGCGTATATAGTGCGTGGGTGTGAGAGAGAGAGAGAGAGAGAGAGAGAGAGAGAGAGAGAGAGAGAGAGAGAGAGAGAGAGAGAGAGAGAGAGAGAGAGAGAGAGAGAGAGAGAGAGAGAGAGAGACCCACACACACACACACACACACACACACACACACACACACACACACACACACCGCTTCGTAGCTCAGTCTGTTAGAGCGTTGCGCTGCCAGGCTTAACAGCTTAATAAGGGGCGGTTTGAGCCCCGCTCAGGCCGGAATCCTTCCACTGGCAAGGAGTGGTTTCTTTCCCCCCTTGAGCAAGGGAAATGGGGTGTGTGGTGCGTGAGGTCCGGGCAGTACCCAGAGATAATGAGCATGATCTTGCTCATATCGGGAAGGTACTTGCTGGCGATTGCGAGTCCAACTCATGATCAAGCCGTGGGGGTGGTGAATTACACACACACACACACACACACACACACACACACACACACACACACACATACACACACACATACACATCGTCAGTGGCCAGCCTGCTAAATAAATGTGCCCCATAAAACAGACGGCTGGGCTAATCGGCAAGTTCAGGCTTAATACTCGCAGCGGCGGCCCGGCGCGGTGAAGCGAGGGCAGGGAGTGATAAAGTGACGCCCATCACGGGAATGTGCTGCACCGCGCCGGGCGAGGACTCGGGACGCATTGGCTGGTATTCTTAGACGCTTCCTTCTCTTACATCAATCATTTCTAAGGGACTAAAAGAGGTTAAACGCGTCCCCATGAGTGTTTGTTAGCGTTTATGGTACAAAAAAGGGGCAATCTACCACCAGGCTCATTAAACTACCCATGGATATGCCTACAACTCTTACGAAAGCCTAATGGAATTGCTTGGGCTCCGGAGGGTTTAATAATACGGCCCAGTTTCCCCGCCGCGAGAGAGTGAGATCGCCTTGTATACTGATCCTGTTTAAATACGTACCCATGACGGATTATCTAACACAACGGTTCCCAAACTTTTCCAGGCGAGTTATTAACCCTCCCTCCTCCTCCTCTCCCCTCCCCGACACACACATGCGAACACACACCTCTTTCTCGGTATTTGGTATGCAGGAAATTGAGAACAAGATTAAACACAACCATGAGTTTCACACAAAAAAAATGCTTTAGTAACCCAATTTCTTTATTAGTATTAGTTGTTTCTGCAACATGGAAGGTAAAACAACATATCACAAGTTACCAAAGTTTATTTTCTTCACAGTTATCATGGAAGGGATGGATGCGGTTTTATATTTTTTTTTAACAGTAAGGAAACAGCTTAAGGGTAAAAAAAGTATCAATGAGGAGGAGGAGGAGGAGGAGGAATACATTGGAAGAACAGACACCAGAAGACCTATCGGTCTATGACGAGGGTGTCTGTTTACTACCGCTACTACAGGTAATCTACGTGTGGTAGGACAGGACAGAATAGATGAAGGCTCCGTCCCACCCACCTCTCCCTCCGGCAACGTGCCGGCAGGAAATAGTTAGAAGAGATGTACCTTGTACCTTTAAGGAAGAAAGGGACATGGAAATTATACAGTAAAGAGAGAAATAAGAGGAAATTACTACCCTTAACTTACACTACTGGTAACCTAAGCTGTGGGGGAAAATGACTTCATTACATAAAAACTTAAGAACATAGAAATACGGGGAGGCTAGAAGAGGCCGAGTGGCCTACACAGGGAAGCCCCAGAATCCCCCCTAAATACTCACGATGGGTGAGGTGTAGTTTCAGGGGCAGAGGTGGAGGCTTGATCCTCGTTTTACCGGCGGTACTAGGCACGGCACCAGTAACCTGTCACCTTACTGCACCCACACCTCACTCCACCTGTCATGCGGACATTAACTGTTGCTTTACTCTATTGTTGACTTTCGCTACTTGCAATCTAGGTTGTGGGGGAGAATTATATGAATGTAGGTTGAAGTCTTGCTGCAATCTGTCTGAAAACATGCGAAAAAGGGTCAGTATAATCTTATATCCCTGAAGTACTTATCCAATGAAGACTTAAAGCTATTGATACTCTGTGCGCTAACTACTGACGGTGGGAGTCCATTCCAGTGATCGACGAATCTGTTATTGAAAAAACTTCTGCACACATCGATTTCCCTTTAACTTCATACCGTTGCTGCGTGTTCTTGTGTTGGCGTCTCTCTGAAATAGACTATCCGGGTTAATATTGTCGAATCCATTAAGGATTTTGAACACTTCAATTAAGTCCCCTCTTATCCTTCGCTTTTTTTAGGGAAAACATATTTAAACGCTTTAAACGCTCGTCATATGGCAAGTTTCGGAGCGCTGGAATTTGTTTGGTTGCTCGTCGCTGTATCTTTTCTAGCAAAACTTGATCTTTGATATAGTTCGGTGACCAGAACTGAACGGCGTATTCTAGGTGTGGTCTTACAAATGCTAAATATAATCTCTTCATAGGTTAGGGTGCTTTATAATCAAAGTTTCTTGAGATTAATCCCAACATCATATTGGCTTTTTTACTCGCTGCAGAACATTGATCACTCATTTTAAGAGTGTTACTGATAATGACACCAAGATATTTTTCTTGTTTTACTTCGTTGAGCTCATGGCCTTGAATCTGATATTTAAAGTTAGTATTTTTTTCACCTATATGCATTACTTTACATTTATCTACGTTAAAACTCATTTGCCATTTTTCGCTCCAGTCGGCAAGTCTCATTAAGTCTGATTGAATGTTCTCGCAACTTTGACTGTTCATTGCCGTACCTCCTAATTTGGTGTCGTCGGCGAATTTGGCTACTTTTGAAAGGATATCAGTTTCTAAGTCATTCACGTAAATTATGAACAGTGTTGGCCCCAGGACCGAACCTTGGGGCACGCCACTGGTGACGGGTTCCCAATCCGATGCTTCACCATTAAGAACTACACGCTGTTCTCTGTCGGTGAGCCAGTCATGAATCCACGCACATAGATGGTCGTTAATACCGTGGGAACGCAGTTTTGAAATAACCTAACGTGAGGAACTTTATCAAACGCTTTCTGAAAATCTAGGTAAATTACGTCATATGGGCTTCGGGCGTCCCAGCATGTATAAACATCGTTGAAAAAGGTTAATAGGTTGGTAAGGCAAGACCGATTACTACGAAATCCATGCTGACTATCAGTTATCAATTCATTTGTTTCAAGGAAAGTGATCATTTTATCCCACACACACACACACACACACACACACACACACACACACACACACACACACACACGCCACATCTTTACCCCCACACCATCTCCCCCATACAAACAAACAAACACACACACATACATTTACATATATAAGCCTTTGTTGTACTGGCAAAACCTACGACGCCCGATTTCTCCATATCTGAAAGAGAGAGAGAGAGAGAGAGAGAGAGAGAGAGAGAGAGAGAGAGAGAGAGAGAGAGAGAGAGAGAGAGAGAGAGAGAGAGAGAGAGAGAGAGAGAGTCATGTCCGTTGATCCCGCCAGCCACACCTAAAGTGACTTCATAAAATATAGTATCAGAAATAGTATTTGAAACAGAAAATAATATTAGAAAAACTAATGAAATAATAATAGTAGTGACGGGGTAGTTAGTGAAGACCCCAAAGTTAATAGAAATAGTAGAAGTAGTAGTAGTAGTAGTAGTAGTAGTGGTAGTAGTAACGTATAGGAAAATTGAATTATGATAGTAGTAATATTAGTGAATGAATAGCTTGTGATAGTATTATAAATGAATGAATAGTATGTGATATTAGCAATAGTAGTAATAGTGACGACCCCTGTGACAGTACTGAATCAAGGAAAGAGCGAGTTATTCAGCACCACAATACAACCACAACTCTCGCTCCCACGCCAGCAAATACCTTCCCCGGCGCATCACAAATGTAATCAAGCCAAAGACTCGCCCGTGACATAAGCAGGAGAGTTACTGTGAGGGCGCCCGATCAGCTGCCTAGACCATACCACACACTCCCTTCTGACACGTGGCAATGGGTTCATTTATTTATTTACAGCAAGGAAGACAACACAAGGAAAAAAAACACATGAAAAAAAGGCCGGCTAGACGCTGCTCCAACAAAAGAAAACAGAACGAGAGGCCAGAGGAGAGGTCAATTTCGGGGGAGAGGTGTCTTGATACTCTCCTCTTAAATGAGTTCAAGTCGTAGGCAGGAGGAAACACAGATGAAAAAAAGTATGTTCCAAAGTTTACCAGAGGCGAGGATGAAAGAATAAATATGCTGGTTAACTCTTCCAGAAGGGATGTGGATAAAATAGGGATGAACAAGAATGTAAAGTCGTGTGCAGAGGGATAAATTCAGCTTCAATAAAGACAGGCAAGAATTGGGTTATCAGTAGAGTGGTGGAAAATTGGAACAGGTTTGGCAGTCATGTGGTGAGTGCTAATACGATAGGTACATTCAAGGTTAGATAAATTCGTGGATAGTGAGGTTAGGTTCAGTGGAGCTCTCTTGTATAGACCTACCGCAATCTTGCAGACTCTTCCGCCTATCACATCAACTATTTCCAAAGGCCAGAAAAGAGATCAATCGGGTTCTCATGAGCGCTGTTCTTGGTTCACGGTACAAAAGAGCAGTCAAACTACCACCAGGGCCATAAAACTACCCCTGGAAATGCCCACAAATCCTGCGAAAGCCTTGTCAAGTGTGAGCTGGGGCGTCGAAATGTCTAAGAATATGACCCCTAATGTTCTTATCTCGGCGTTTCCAGGGATTACTTAAATGGCTGTCATATATCTATTCTCTTTATAAAGGAACTGCAGCTTCATTACTGTGCAGTATCATTGCATTTGCTATAATGATAAGGCTCAATATAGTCCTTATAATTTCAACCTCGTGACAGCAGCCTTTGAAATTTAACTGCGCTGTACACTGAATCTGCATTGACATGCAACCATTCCCTATTCAGATTAATGGCGTATATACCGATCGGTGGACTGATAACTCATCGGGTACTCAATGGGACAGACTGAGGACCCCGGGCCAAGGCTGCTCTTCCACCCCCTCACCCCCATATGTGAGGGAGCCACAAGTGCGTGTGTCGCGGCATATGTTGTGTTGAAGCGTTCCCCTCACAGCGTTACCGAAGTGATGGAGCGACGATAACTGGCCACGGAAAGGAAAGGGTCGGTATTCTCAGACGCTTCCGCCTCTCCCAAATCATCTATTTCCAAAGGCCGAAAAGGAGATCAATGGGGTACTATGACTGTTATATTTTAGGTTCATAGTACAGAAGCCTTGTCATACTACCACCAGGGTCATAAAACTACCCAGGAAATGCCCAAAACTCCTACGATAGCCTTGTTAATATGTGTGCTTGGGCTCCGACCCTTAGCCACTGTCACTCGCCTTCTTTTGTGTGTATTTCCTTCTGCCTACGACTTCACGCATACAAACGGTAAATATCAAGAAGCCTCTCCATCCGATTCTGACACTCTTTCTCTTATTTGCAGGAGCAGCGCCAATTTTTTTTCTTTAATCTTTACTTTGCCCCTGAGCTGCTTCCTTGACTATGAGAGAATGTTATTACTTGGGCAGGTTTTCTTTCCCTCACGTTACGTAGTGGACTCATGACTCGTATACAAGCTACACTTCCACGGCCTCCTCCCTCCTTCGTCCTTGTCCCGGCAGAAGCAATCGGCACAGCGCCCGCCCATAAGCTGTTCCCCCGGCCTTATGGTTCTGTCGATAAATGGACGCACGAGGCAGCCGGAGAAAGTAAATTGGCAGTAACCCGAATGTCACTGGCGGCCCGACGCCCCGAGGGTTATGGCACATGTCGAACGGGACCCCAAATGACGCGAGCACACAGGCGACGAGGGTCCTTGGCGTGGATCAGCCGCTCGGCAAACACGACGGCGTGTGCCTCGGAGCCTTTTATCTGGGTCTGTTTGGGTCCGTCATACACACACAGGCCTCTACCTTACCTCTCTCTGGTCCTCTGAGTGGTACTGACAACCCGTAACAAACCTCCCTGTGAAACGCTTAGTGGTAGACAGTAACATGGGCGTGACTACTAATTTAACAACATTCGATCACTATTCTATTGATGAAACACACGACTAATTTGATTGGTTGCTGAAATACACGATTAATCTTGCAACATTCGACCACTGTTCCAATGCTGAAACACGACTTATATGACTGGTTGCTAAAATATATACACGATTAATCCTGCAACATTCGATCACTGTTCTGTTGATAAAACACACGACGGACTGTACCTCGGAACCTTTAATCTCGGTCTGCCATCCCCAGTCAGGCTTCTACCTGACCTCTCTTTGATCCCGTGAGTGGTGAAGACACTCACAACCCCGTAACTAACCTCACTGTCTTATTCTCAGTGCTATTACTAACACTAACACGCCCTCCCTGTGATCCTCTCCTTGGCCTACTGACACTAACACGCCCGTATCTAACCTTCTTTCGGTCCTCTGAGTGGTACTGACACGAAGATAGATAGAGACAGATAGATATTCCCGTAGAACACTCCCGTACCTAGCCTCCCTGTGAAGCGCTCCCTGGTAGACACTGACATACGCAGGACTAGTTTGCAGCACTATATTACTACGCTATTCTGTTAATGAAACAATGGCTGAATCTTTTTTTTACTTCTAAAGCTTAAATTATCTAACTGGTAATTGGTCACTTCCAGAAACTGCCTGTATCTCTTTTTTTTCTGAACCGGAAATTATCGAACTATACTCCCTGCTACGTGTCAAACCTGTATATTTTTCTTTCTTAAACACAGACAAGTTATATATATCGAGACGGAACTAACAACAAGATGTATTCGTGAGCACTCAACGTTCCTATTTATAGATCATTTACGAGGCACTTCACCATCAAAGGTCATGGGGAAAATGTCGCTATCTGTGGGCCATGAGTGTCCTGCTCGAATCTCCACGGGATGTGTTGGCGTGGGACAGCAAGGCAATGGAGACCGTGGCCCGCGGAGAAACACTCGCAGCCTCGTGAGTGGCGGACCGTCAGTGAGCGCCATGACATCACATCCGCCAACAACCGAGATAAAATGTCCACGAGGCGTCAAGTCAAGGATGTGTTGGCGTACGTCACTAAAAACGACAAACATCATTTCCCACTTTATATATTTTTCTTCTTTCTTCCCTTCATCCCTCCTCTTCCCTTCATCTCTTTCCCTTCCCTTCATCATTCCCTCCTGTTCCCTTCATATCTCCCTCCTCTACCTTTTATCCCTTCCTCCTCTTCCCTTCATAAGAGAGAGAGAGAGAGAGAGAGAGAGAGAGAGAGAGAGAGAGAGAGAGAGAGAGAGAGAGAGAGAGAGAGAGAGAGAGAGAGAGAGAGACCACACAC
Source organism: Eriocheir sinensis (assembly GCF_024679095.1). Classification (NCBI taxonomy): domain Eukaryota; kingdom Metazoa; phylum Arthropoda; class Malacostraca; order Decapoda; family Varunidae; genus Eriocheir; species Eriocheir sinensis. Next base: position 118,764 of record NW_026111584.1, on the reverse strand, counting down.
ACACACACACACACACACACACACACACACACGAGAGAGATCAATCGGATTTTCATTGTTTTCACATTCACGGTACAGAACACACACTTACAGCTTTCCGCTCCTTTCCCCCATCATCTCTTTCTGATCTCCTTTCCTTTCTCTTTTCTATCCCCCTCCATCTTTCCTCGTACGGTACCACATACTTCCCGTCTCGCCCCAGCCCTCAAATTAACACCGTCGCCACAAAAAAAACATTAATTATACGAAGCAATAACATCGCAAAAACTCGTCTGCTGTCCTGAGGTTCGTTATTATAAAGAAAACCTCATTACCGTTGACTTTTCCGTTCCCCGCAAGGCAAATAGATAACCTCAGGAGTGATTCTCTCTCTCTCTCTCTCTCTCTCTCTCTCTCTCTCTCTCTCTCTCTCTCTCTCTCTCTCTCTCCCGGTTCCTCCTTCCATGCATTATGTAAAGTAATCACTGTGTACGAAGGAGGAGGAGGAGGAGGAACTACATAGAATTACATAGAAAATCATACCACACAGACCCCATGGTCCAGATAGGTGGTCTGTCCTTAAACCTAAGTGAATCTACATTAATCAGATGGCTCCAAAACGTTGCTTTTCTACTCTAGCTAATATTAAGTTCAAGGAAGTGACGGTCGAGTTTGTTTTTAAAGGAGTCAATCGTGTTACACTGGACCACTGACGGTGGGAGCTTATTCCATTCTCGCACTACAACGTTGGTGAAGAAAAAATTGGTGCAGTCTGAATTTACTCGTCTATATTTGAGTTTTGTGCCATTGTTCCTCTTTCGCAAAGTGTCATCGATCATAAACAATTTTGTTCTGTCTACATTCGTGAAACCATTAAGTATTTTAAAACATTCGATCAGTTTTCCTCGGAGGCGACGTTTCTCAAGAGAGAACATGTTAAGGGTGAAAAGCCTTTCTTAGTAGGATTTGTTGCGCAAGGAAGGGATCATTTTTTTTGCCCGACGCTGAACACCTTCTAATTTAGCAATGACCTTTGCATGGTGAGGAGACCAAAACTGTACCGCATATTCCAAGTGGGGTCTGACTAAACTATTGTAGAGCGGAAGTATTACATCTTTATTCTTGAATAAAAAGTTTCTTTTAATGAAGCCCAACATTGTGTTCGCTTTATTTGCTGCATCGATGCATTGCTGTGAGAATTTGAGGTTTGACGCGATTTTGACCCCCAGGTCCTTAACGCATTGAACGCTTGTGAGTTTAACGCCGCGCATTTCGTAATCGAACTTCTTATTTCTTGTTCCAACTTGAAGGACCTGGCACTTGTCTACATTAAAGAGCATCTCCCATCTCTCCGACCAAGCTGTAATTTTGTGCAAATCCTCTTGGAGGCTTTGCCTGTCTTCGTCAGTGAGAATCAAGTTACCAATCTTTGTGTCGTCTGCAAATTTACTAATGCGATTATTGAGTCCAACATCCACGTCGTTGATGTAAATAATGAAGAGCACTGGGTCAAGAACCGAGCCCTGTGGGACGCCACTAGTGACCGGCGCCCACTTTGAGTTAAATCCGTCAATCACAACTCTTTGTTGTCTGTTGCTTAACCAATTCGCGATCCATTGGTTTACTTGACCGTCAATACCTATTTGCTTTAATTTATAAAGTAATTTATGATGTGGGACTTCATCATATGCTTTCTGGATATCAAGATAGACTATGTCCAATGATTTAGTTACATCATAAACTGAGAAGAGGTCGTTATAAAAGGTCAACAGGTTTGATAGGCAGGATCTTTTGTTACGGAAGCCATGTTGTGAATCCCCAATTAATGAGTGGCTTTCGAGGTAACTCACAATTTTGTCTCTAATTATGCTCTCGAGTAGCTTACCTACAATTGAAGTTAGACTAATGGGTCGGTAGTTACCTGGTATTTTTTGGTCTCCTTTCTTAAAAATCGGTGTCACGTTAGCCTTTTTCCAATCCCACCTTGTTTCCGGTACCCCACTTCCCAGCACGAAAGTGCACATTTTTTCCCTCCTCCTCCTCCGCCCCAAGAAGACTCGGCCCCCAAGGCTCTATCGTGATCTTGTCCCTTGTTACTTGAGCTTCCTTTGCGAGTGTACTCCATCCCTTAGAAGACTTACGACCATAGTGTTAGTCTTCCCCATTCCCTTCTCGTCCCCATCCCCATACGCGGGACTGGGGTATGGACAAGCCGCCCCGTCACCTTCCCATCCCCGGGACAGATATGAGGGACCAGTCCGCACGTCATAATAATGTTGGCAGCACTTTCAAACCAATAATTACAGAAAACGAGATAAATAATGCATTTTTCACACACCATTGTATTCATATACATTATATATCATAAAACCATGACTGGTCACACACACCTGGGCAGCCACATAGGGGTTGCCAGGTCGTGTCATTTATGGCATTTTTGTCTTAAATCAAGGTGGTCGCCAAGAAATGCTATTTTTTATGGTATATGTTAAGCATTCCCATAATAATGCCATGTTTAGTTATCAATCTGCCGTCTTTTGCCATTCTTAGGGACAATTATAAATGAATCTTCAGGAATAACTGTACGTTTACAATCAAATGGAAACACCAGAGTCTTTACAAACTAAAAAATATATATTAACTTTAGCAAAGTTTGCGATATAATATCAGTCATAAAAATATTCTGATACTTTTCAATATATGTCATTCTATCATAACAAATAGCACACTATTTACTCATGAAATATACGAAGGAAAAGCCGAAGATGTCCTGCTCTCTGCCCCGCGGAGTCAACATTTTTCCCACCCCATCCGCACCCTCACGGGGTAGCGTAAAGCAACCCCAACCACATGGGGACGCCTTACACTACGGGTTGTGGCCAAGAGAAAGGGAACGGGAAGGGAACGGGAATGGGGGAGATTAATTCTACGGCTGTTAGATCTCGTCCCGCTATAGTTCCCCGTCCCCCTATCGCCTCCCCTTCCCCTTCCCCTTCCTTTGCGAGTGTACTACTCCCTAAAGAAGACTCGGCCTCCGTGCCTCTATCGTCTCCACGTTCCTTGCTCTTCAAAGAACTTCCTTCGTGACAGTTCTGATCGCTTTCAAACTTCCTCAATCAATTACATCATCACTGTGTCCCGTGTTTTAAATCCGACAAGCGAAAGGAAATTGGTACACATTATTACGTTGTCCCGACTCTTTTTATTATTTATCTATTTATTTATTTATTTGTTTTTACATTTCGCCTATGGCGCCAGTAGGCTTTCTTGGCGGGGCCTGGTGGTCGGCCACAGCCCACTATGGCGCAGGTAAGTGTTTATAGTGGCGCCATCTTGCTTTGCTTATGCTGCTCTCCGGAGCTCAACTTTGATCATCTCTTGGAGAGAAGCTAGAGTCCGGGTTGATAGGTGGTCTTCAGTACAGCATGAGGGTAGTCTTCGGCCACTCGGCGGTGACTGAAAATTATTAGGCATGTTATTTACCTGCCACGCATCAAAATTCCTTATGTATAGACACTTGCAGAGTCGGATAACACTTTATGTACCTGACTGAGATGAAATATGGGTATCTGAAAGACTATGAATCGTTCGAGTATGATCAGACTATACTATATGATATACAAAGAATTGTTTTTTCGTGTGCTTATATGGTAGATTATATCGATGCAAAGCGACATTTTTGCGGTTCATATAAAAAAAGACTTGAGGTTTTTTTGTATACACAAACATTCAAATATATCACTGAAAAGATAAAGTTTATCTTCACGCAATCAGGATGCAATGCACCATCTCCTGAATGCACCAGACCGAATGCACCCCCAGCCTAGTCTGAATGCACCAACTGATTAGTCTGAATGCACCAGACCGAATGCACCACATGCCTAGTCTGAATGCACCACCTGCTTAGTCTGAATGCACCACCTGCCTAGTCTGAATGCACCAACTGCTTAGTCTGAATGCACCAGACCGAATGCACCACCTGCCTAGTCTGAATGCACCACCTGCTTAGTCTGAATGCACCACCTGCCTAGTCTGAATGCACCAACTGCTTAGTCTGAATGCACCAGACCGAATGCACCACCTGCCTAGTCTGAATGCACCAACTGCTTAGTCTGAATGCACCAGACCGAATGCACCACCTGCCTAGTCTGAATGCACCAGACCGAATGCACCACCTACCTAGTCTGAATGCACCACCTGCTTAGTCTGAATGCACCAGACCGAATGCACCACCTGCCTAGTCTGAATGCACCACCTGCTTAGTCTGAATGCACCACCTGCCTAGTCTGAATGCACCAACTGCTTAGTCTGAATGCACCAGACCGAATGCACCACCTGCCTAGTCTGAATGCACCAACTGCTTAGTCTGAATGCACCAGACCGAATGCACCACCTGCCTAGTCTGAATGCACCACCTGCTTAGTCTGAATGCACCAGACCGAATGCACCACCTACCTAGTCTGAATGCACCACCTGCTTAGTCTGAATGCACCAGACCGAATGCACCCCCAGCCTAGTCTGAATGCACCAACTTTGTAGTCTGAATGCACCAACTGCTTAGTCTGAATGCACCAGACCGAATGCACCACCTGCCTAGTCTGAATGCACCAACTTTCAAGTCCGAATTTAGTAATAAATGGAAGCCTCATTCACCACAGTGTTCGTTACCAAGAGTGTAACAGTAAATTAATACAAGCATCATACAGCAAGTCTTTATTATTCTTCATTAAAATTTTAAATTTTTGGTGGCGAACTGGGTAAGTGACGAACTGGACTGGTGACGAAATGGGGTGTATCCTTCTGGATCCTACATATTTTCTTCTGTTTGCTCAGCCTTACTTGTAGAGGGAGCAACTTAGTCTCGTCATAAAGTATATTTTTGGCTTCCTGGCGTGGTCTTACGTCTCCTTCACTCACTACACATGGAAAGTGAATCCAGTCCTTATGTCTTGTGGTATTCATTGTAAATGTCTTGAAGGCTTGGAGATGTCTTCTCTGTACTCCCAGAATTGTAACTGACTGAAGGCATTGTGTTGATACTGTCGAAAGTTATCCTAAACTACTGGTAAACACACTACCAGTAAACAGGCAGTTAGGCCTATTGTGTCAGTCAGTCAGCGCGCGACCTCATCAGTCAGCGCGCGACCTTCCTTGGGTTCACACGTGACTTTGCCCCGCTGCTGTGTGGTGCCAACTCGCTCTTTCCTCTGTTTTCCTCTGCTTTCGCGGTGTGAGGCGTTCTGTGCTTCTGTGAACTGCTGCTGTACTGGAGGACTACAAAACCAGGAGGATTACCCTGCCTTCTACTACAGACCGCTAAGTGTTCTGATTTAGTATTTACTTAGTTAGATAGTGATCCACAGTTACTCCTAGAACAAGTGTATTAAGCTTCCCACATCTGCACTAAATTCAACATTTTTTCACGCCAACCCAGTGCTACACGGTTTTATATTGCTTTTGTGTTTTTTATATTGCTTTTGTGTTTTCTTCTCCTTCTATTATTAGGATACTTTACTGTGCTGTGATAATAGGACTACGTGAATCAGGCGCGCCAAGCTACGTTAATTTCTAAGTCCACACAAAACACTAGATAATCCACTTTCCGCGCAAACCTAGTGAACACAGTTATTATCTTTTTTACATAAGTGATTTCTCAGTATATTAATATTGGCCTATGTTTTGTCTTGGTGGGTAGAAATAACCGCGCCTTTTTACCCGAGACACACCCTTTTCCCCGGGGAATTGACCTGACTGCGACCTCACAGCAGCTGTTGGTTTGTTTTCCTAGATACACATTTTTGCCCAGAGATTTGACCTGACGACCTCACCGCAGCTGCGTACTTTGTTATCGTCTTAACGCGCCTAATTGTTTCCGTCTTGCCTCGCCCATATCTTCACCATGACGTCCCTCAAGCGTTGTTCTGGGTGTGGCCTTCGCATGGCCAAGCAGTACTCTCTTTCCAAGGACGTTTGTAGGTTCTGCGTTAAGACTCAGAAGGATGATCAGAGGATCATAGAGTTAGAGAATAGGGTTACGACTCTCGCCGCCCAGGTACACTTACTGGTTAGTGCAGCAGCAACAAGCCCCGCCTCCTCCTCCTCCCCTTCCTCTTCCTCTTCTTCCTCGTCCTCCTCCTCTCCAGTATTGTCTTTACCCACACAGCAGCCCCTCCCATCCTCCTCCTCCTCCTCCTCCTCGACCATCTCCGATCTCCCCGCTTCCCACCCCTCCTTCTCCTCTTCTTCCTGATGGCATTCACTTAAACCCTGTTGGAGCAGCCCGTTTCGGGAGGCTGCTCTGCGACCAAGTGGCTCTTCGAAAGCCAAAAAACGCGGAGGCGAGAACACCAGCAGCTCCACCGTAAGGGTGCACTCAACCCGCAAAACTCCCGACTCGAATCACATTAAAGCTTGCTATGTAAACGCTCGTAGCCTACGTAATAAATTTGAAGATTTAGAAGTCCTCGCAGCTACAAATCATTATCACATCATCGGAGTCACAGAATCTTGGATAGACACCTCAAATAGAGATTTCATTGCGGAATATAGATTACCGGGTTATACCATTTTTAGTCAAGAAAGAGAGAACAGACAGGGTGGAGGCGTTATCTTTTATATCCACAACTCTCTCCATCCAGTATCCGTGAAAACAGATATTATAACCAATGTAGACACGGTCTTCATTGAAATTAAAAATAAATCTCGTAAAATAGTAATTGGACATATCTACAGACCGCCAAGGCAGACTCTTGATATCGACCACGCATTAAGGGAATTATTATTAGAAACAAGTAGCAGTTGCGAGGCAGTAATTGTTGGGGACTTTAACTTGCCAGTGAAAAGATGGGGTGAACCGTTGAACTGTCATACAGGGCTCGACCTGTACACAAATTTACTAGAAAGTGATTTACATCAACACGTTCAAGAACCGACTCGGGAAAATAATATACTTGACCTTATCTTTTCAACGACAGCTGATCTACTTAACGAAGTAAATGTTGGTCCAATTTTAAGTTCTAGCGATCACCGAACAATCACATTCAGCATCAATATGAAAGAAAGTAAAGTAACTCCTAGTAAAGAAAAGGTGCCTGATTATCAGAGAGCGAATTTCGTAAGACTCCGATCAATTCTAAATAATTCTGACTGGACTGAAATCACGGCGGAAACAGATATTGATAAATCTTGGGGGGCCTTCACCACAATATTGAACAATGCCATAAGCATATGCGTACCCTATCGAAACAGACGTTCAGCTTCTAAGAAGAAACCCAAATGGTGGAATAACGAAATTCAAAATAGCGTATCTCTTAAAAAACGCGTATACAGTAGGTACATATCATCTCAGAGCGAGGCTGACAAACTAGAGTTGGACAGAATTCGCCGCGAAACCAAGAAATTAATAAAACGAAGCAAGAAAAATATTGAAGAATATATAGCGGAAACAAGTAAATCTAATCCTAAAGAATTTTTCAGCTATGTAAATAATAAAAAGTCACTCACTTGTGGTATCGGACCGCTTGCTAATGAAAATGGTAACCACACGAACGATGAAAATGAAATGGCTACAATCCTAAATAACTTTTTCGCATCCGTATTTACCGACGAAGATTGTTTATCACCTCAACCGCCGGAGGTTAGAAGGACCGAAAAGATGTTAAGTGGCGTGCTCATCGTAGAAAGTGACATTTTACGCACAATTGAAAAGATTAAAGTAAGCAAAGCTCCTGGTCCAGACAAAATTACCCCTAGGGTCTTAAAAGAAATCAAACATCAAATTTGTAAACCGCTCTCCATCATATTCAATAAATCTTTAACAGCTGGAAAAGTTCCGTCGGATTGGAAACTTGCAAATGTCACACCAATTTTCAAAAAGGGGGACAAGTCTCATCCAGGAAACTATCGATCAATTAGCCTGACATCTATTGTTTGTAAGTTAATGGAGACTATCATTCGCGACAATATGGTGAAATTCTTCGAAGAAAATAATATAATAAATAATTCGCAACATGGCTTCCGTAGTAAACGTTCGTGTTTGACTAACTTACTTGATTTTTTTCACTATATTTTTGAGGTGTTCGATGAAAGCAGATCAGTAGATATCATATATCTGGATTTTCAAAAGGCATTTGATAAGGTCCCCCACCAACGATTGCTCAGCAAACTACTGGCGCACGGTATCTCGGGTAACATTCACAATTGGCTTGCGGACTGGCTCTCTGAGCGGAAACAGAAAGTAGTTCTAAACGGTGTTACATCTAACTGGCTCGATGTCAAAAGCGGCGTACCTCAAGGATCAGTGCTTGGCCCCATGCTCTTCTTAATTTCTGTTAATGAGATCGATGATGGGCTCACTTGCAAAGTATCAAAATTTGCTGATGACACAAAAATTGCTAGTAAAGTAACTGCGATACTCGACGAAGAAGCTTTACAATCAGATATAGATCGACTTGCACGTTGGGCCAATCAATGGCAAATGAATTTTACGTTGAGAAATGTAAAGTGTTGCACATCGGAAAAAATAACAATCGCGTTCGGTACGTAATGAATGGCCAACAACTTTCTGCAGTAAGTAAAGAAAAGGATCTTGGAATCACTATATCAAGCGATTTAAAGCCCGGTCAGCATTGTTCAGAGGTAGTTAAAACTGCAAACAAATTGGTTGCCCTCATCGGACGAGTCTTTAATAACAAATCGGAAAAAGTAATATTAAAACTGTATAATTCGTTGGTTCGACCCCGTCTAGAGTACTGTGTACAGTTTTGGTCTCCCTACTACAGAAAAGACATAGAAAAGTTGGAACGGGTCCAACGAAGAGTAACAAAGATGATTCCTAGGTTGAGAAATTTGTCATATGAACAAAGGCTTAAAGAAGTAAATTTATTCAGCCTATCAAAACGAAGAATGCGAGGCGATCTAATAGAAGTGTTTAAAATGTTCAAAGGATTCAGTGATATTAATGCGGAAGATTACTTTACAATTGATCGATCAAATAGAACAAGAAGAAATCACAATTTGAAGATAAGTGGTAAAAGATTCTCGTCGCACGAAGCTAAACACTTCTTCTTCAATCGAGTTGTTAATGTTTGGAACTCTCTACCTTGTGATGTCGTTGATAGTACAACAGTTACGGCCTTCAAGAATAGATTAGACAAGTGTTTTGAATCCAACCAGCAACTAAGATATTACTCATTGTCGTAATAACGTTAAGTTCTTTCGAATACTGGTGTCCTTGTCCGCTTTTATCGCCCGGTAAGTGGTAGCAGTAATGGTAGTTCTTTCCTCTTTCCTACATAAATTCCATGCAGTTTTTCCATGCTGCATGGTTCTTTTTCCTTTCCTGCCAGCTTTGGCTGGAGGGATGGGGGGGTGGGGAGGAGCCTTCGCCTTTGCTGTCCTTCATCTTCCACCTTTGATTAGATAGTTCGTGTAGCTTGTCACAAACAACCTCGTAAGGACCAGCAGGTCTGCTGTAGTTTGTTCTTCCTTTGTGTTCCTTTGTGTTCTTCCTCCTCCTCCTCCTCCTCCTCCTCGCCTTCCTCTTCCGTCCCCCCTCTCCCCTCTCCCCGCCCACCCTCATCCTCCTCCTACTCTCCCTCTTTCTCCTCCTTGTCCTCCGCCTCTTCGCTCGTCCCTCCCTCCCACACCTGTCCTTCACCTTCCCCTTCCCCCTCTTCCTCCTCCCTCTCCTCGTCCGTCCCTCCCTCCCCCACCTCACTCTCCCTTTCACCTACTCCTCCTTCCTCTTCCTCCTCCTCCTCCTCCTCCTCCTCCCCCTCCCCCTCCTCCTCCTCCGCCTCCAATTCCTCGCCTTCCTCTTCCGTCCCCCCTCTCCCCTCTTCCCGCCCACTCTCCTCCTCCTCCTCCTCCCCCTCTTTTTCCTCCTTGTCCTCCGCCTCCTCGCTCGTCCCTCCCTCCAACACCTGTCCCTTACCTTCCCTTTCCCCCTCTTCCTCCTCCCTCTCCTCGTCCGTTTCTCCCTCCACCACCTCACCCTCCCTTTCTCCTTCTTCCTCTTTCTCCTCCTCCTCCTCCTTTCCACCTTTCACCTCTTCCACAATTTCTCCTCGTTCTTCACAGCAGGTCCCTCCCCTCCCTTCCCGCTCTCCCCTCCCCCCTTCACCCACCCCTCCTGGCCCCCCTTCCGACCGTCGGGTTCTTGTTGTTGGTGATAGTCAGGTTCGTTATGTTGACAGGTATTTTTGCTCCAAGGATAAGAACAGGACGAAGGTGTGTTTCCCAGGGGCAGGGGTGGGCCATATACCAGACAGGATTGAGGCGTGTATGGCAAGCGAGGGATCGAACCCCATTGTCTTTCTCAGCTGTGGCGGAAACGACGTTTCTTGTGTGCCAAGCGAGGACCTTCTCAGGCGTTTTAGAGAATTGTTAGGCAGGATACGTGACGCTGGTGGGTCGCCAGTAGTGTGTGGCGTCCTGCCAAGGAGGGGCGTTGGCGATGGATGGCTGTCCAGGGCGATAGCAGTGAACAGCAGACTTGCTGAGCACTGCGGGCGCAATGGGTGGCTGTTCGTCGACAATTGGGACCTCTTCTTTGGCAACGACGCCCTCTACGCCCGTGACGGGATACACTTGACGTTCAAGGGTAATGAGGCTCTCTCAGACTCCCTTGAGCGAGCACTTGGTACCCTGAGGGATTTTTTAGTATAGGCGAGGTGGGGAGGAGTAATGGGAGCAATGGGAGGAGTAATGGGAGGGGACATCTAGCTCATAATATAACCAGGCAGCTTAGAAGTAATTCTAGGGGAGTAACAGAGGGCGGGCTAAGACTCTTCTATACTAACAGCAGGAGCCTCAGAAACAAGATAGACTTACTAAGGGGTGAAGCTTGTTCAGAAAATTTTGACATAATAGCGATCACTGAGACATGGATAGACACTGCTAATAGAAATTTTAGATCAGAATTTGAAATAACGGGTTATCAGATGTTTCACAAAGCCAGAAGGGGCAGAAAGGGAGGTGGAGTTGCGCTATATGTTAAAGACTCACTTAAATGTTTAGTTAACAATTCAGTCAAAACTAACATGGATTCAGAATCAGTTTGGGTGGACGTTTACAAAGGGAAAGAAAAACTAACTCTAGGAGTTATTTACAGGCCACCCAACCTTAACAGGCAGGACACGAGTATATTACTACAGGAGATTGGCAGGGCGAGTATGAGTAGAAATGTCTGCGTAATGGGGGACTTTAATTATAGGAATATAGACTGGGAAGATCTTGTGGGTGACCTGGAAGCCGAGGACTTTCTTGAAGTTATACAAGATAATTTCCTTAAGCAGGTAGTTACTGAGCCTACCAGAGGAGATAACATATTAGACTTAGTCCTAACCAATAATGGGAACTTGCTACGTGAGTTGGAGGTGGGCGGAGAGTTAGGAAATAGTGATCACAGAACGGTTCGTTTTAGCTTAGACTGGGCGGTAACCCGCGAACCAAACCCAGTGTTAGTGCCAGATTTTAGAAGAGCAAATTACGAGGGGCTTCGAAGACATCTTGAAGGGGTAAACTGGGATAATTTAGGGATTCATGAGGGCCAGAACTGCGGATTGGAGAGCCAGGAGAACCAGGTAGAAATGTCTTACAATAATCTAGTTAGAGTAATAGTAGAGGGGCAAGAACAGCATATACCACAGCGAACACTTAGAAAAGAAAACAATGATCCTAAGTGGATGACTCGTGGACTAAAACACGAGATTGGGTTAAAGAAGGGAATTTATCAGTAAATAAAGAATGGTGAAACACATCTCAGGGGCCGGTACGTCGAACTATCTAGATTATTTAAGAAAAACACCAGGATAGCAAAAAAGAACTATGAGATCAAAGTAGCAAATGAGGCGAAAAGTAATCCTAAGGGCTTCTTTCAGATGTATAGAACAAAAACACGGGAGAAAACTGGACCGCTGAAAACACAGGGGAGCTAGTAGAAAATTACGAAAATATGAGCACATTGTTGAACGACTATTTCCTTTCAGTATTCACACAGGAGGATCGAACGACTATACCGGAAAGAGTTCAGGTGTACGAGGGCGGGGATGGCGATAAATTGAGGGATATAATCATTACCAGGCAAGTAGTTCAGGATGAGATAGATAAGCTTAAGAAGAACAAGTCGCCAGGTCCTGACGGGATATTTCCGAGGGTATTAAAGGAGTTAGGTGATGTACTCAGTGACCCACTAACCGACATCTTTAGGATGTCGGTGCCGAGCCTATGGAAAGTAGCTAATGTGACGCCGATTTTTAAAAAGGGGGACAGGTCAGTTGCTTCAAACTATCGCCCAATTAGCTTAACATCGGTTATAGGGAAGATGCTGGAGTCCATAATAGCCAGGAACATTCGGGAGCATTTAGAGAAACATAGCTTAATTCACGACTCGCAGCATGGGTTCACAAAAGGTAGGTCATGCCTCACCAATCTCTTGTCCTTCTACAATAAAGTATTTGAGGCGGTTGACAGAGATGAAAATTATGATGTAATCTATCTTGATTTTAGTAAAGCGTTTGACAAAGTTCCTCACCAACGACTGTTGCTTAAATTACAGGCTCACGGAGTAGAGGGTAAAGTTTTGAACTGGGTCAAGGCGTGGCTTAGCAATAGGAAGCAAAGAGTGCAAATCAATGGTAAAAGATCTGACTGGGGATGTGTTACGAGTGGGGTCCCACAAGGTTCGGTATTAGGTCCACTTTTGTTTATTATTTATATCAATGACTTAGATACAGGAATTAGTAGTGATGTTAGTAAATTTGCAGATGATACCAAGATCGGTAGAGTAATTGAGTCGGATGAGGACGCTAGTATTATCCAAGGTGAACTCAACAGATTGTATGACTGGGCGGATAAATGGCAGATGGAGTTCAATGTAGGGAAGTGCAGTATTCTGAGTGTAGGTAGGAACAACCCCTCACATAACTATTGCTTAAATGACACTCTCATAAGTAGGTCTGGGTGCGAGAGGGATTTAGTGGTCTTAGTGAGCTCTGATCTCCGTCCAAGGGCACAATGCATTCAAGCTAGAAATCGAGCTAATAGGGTACTGGGATTTATTTCAAGGAGCGTAAGCAACAGAAGCCCCGAAGTCTTCCTCAAACTATATTTAGCATTAGTTAGACCTCATCTTGACTATGCGGTTCAGTTCTGGTCACCTTACTATAGAATGGATATCAAAATGCTAGAATCGGTGCAGAGGAGAATGACTAAGATGATTCAGGGGTTGAGAAACTTGCCATACGAGGGAAGACTCAAACAGTTAAACTTGCATTCCCTAGAAAGGCGAAGGGTGCGTGGAGACATGATCGAGGTTTATAAATGGATGAAGGGCTTTAATAAGGGAGACATTCATAAGGTTTTGTTGGTAAGAGAACCGGGTAGGACACGAAGTAACGGGTTTAAACTGGATAAATTCAGATTCAACAGGGACATAGGCAAAAATTGGTTTACTAACAGGGTGGTGGATGAGTGGAATAGGCTTAGCAGTCATGTGGTGAGTGCCAATACAATTGTCACATTCAAAAATAGACTAGATAAATTCATGGACAGCAATATTAGGTGGGGCTAGATACACGGGAGCTTAGGGTCAAAGGAGCTGCCTCGTACAGGCCTACCGGCCTCTTGTAGACTCCTGCGTTCTTATGTTCTTATGTTCTTATATGGAAACGAGCTGTTATTTATAAACAGTTCCTAAGCCATTAGTAAACAAGTAGTTATAGGAGCTAAAATGTAAAATATTAACTGGCCTTAGGTCGGTGCATTAGAACCATAAAGGGTGGTACATTCAGACTGGGTGTGGTGCATTAGGACCAGGCATGTGGTGCATTGGAACCTTATACGTGGTGCATTCAGACCAAGGGTTGGCACATGTAGGCAGTGGTCCATTCGGGCAGTGGTGCATTAAGACCATAAACCGCCGACGGTGTCACTTTTTCTTGGGGGGGGGGGGGGGGCTTAACGTCGCTCGTCCTGTATCGTCAATCAAAAGTAAAACAAAGTTGCAAATCTCTCTCTCTCTCTCTCTCTCTCTCTCTCTCTCTCTCTCTCTCTCTCTCTCTCTCTCTCACACACACACACACACACACACACACACACACAGGAGCCGTCAGCCTGTCACACGGGAGGTGACAGGTCGGCAGAATCAAGCAAGATAGAGGCTGTAGAATCTGTATAGCCTGTAGAGGAAACAAGTTAGAGACTGTACAGGCAAGCAAGTTAATATGTGGTCTAAGGGCAAGCAAGTGTCTGTAGGCTGTATAGTCAGTTATGTCTGTAGACTGTATTGTCTGCATGTCTGTAGGCTGTATAGTCTGTAGAGGCAAGCAAGTCTGTAAGGGTAAGCAAGTGTGTCTGTAGATTCTGTAAGGGCAAGCAAGCAAGCGTCTGTAGGGGCAGGCAAGTGTGTAGGCAGCAGCGACAAGCATGTTAGTCTGTAAGAGTCTGTCTGGGCACGCAAGAGTACATGGGTGCAGGGCCAGGCACGCGGGGCACGTTACCTTGTGTTCGCGGGCGAGGGCCTGGTGGGAGAAGTCCGGTTAATCCTCGGGGCACACAGGCGGCCCTGCTCGGCGGCAGATCACGGCCCCGCTGGCAGGCCGCGGCCACCTCGTTAGCTGCAGCAAGCACGCCTTCTTCCTCATCCTCTTCTGAACTGTTCCGCTTTGTATCGCTTCATGGCTCCTACTTGGTTCTTCTTCACACTTATACACTCCACTGCACACTTATATACTCCACTGCACACTTAATACTTCACTCTGCACACTTAATACTTCACTCTGCACACTTAGATGCTCCACTCTCCACACTTAATACTTCACTGCACACTTAGATGCTCCACTCTCCACACTTAATACTTCACTGCACACTTAATACTTCACTCTGCACACTTAGATGCTCCACTCTGCACACTTAATACTTCACTCTGCACACTTAGATGCTCCACTCTGCACACTTAATACTTCACTCTGCACACTTAGATGCTCCACTCTGCACACTTAATACTTCACTCTGCACACCTAGATGCTCCATTCTCCACGCTTAATACTTCACTGCACACTTAGATGCTCCACTCTGCACACTTAATACTTCACTGCACACTTAGATGCTCCACTCTGCACACTTAATACTTCACTCTGCACACTTTGATGCTCCACTCTGCACACTTAATACTTCACTGCACACTTAGATGCTCCACTCTGCACACTTAATACTTCACTCTGCACACTTTGATGCTCCACTCTGCACACTTAATACTTCACTGCACACTTAGATGCTCCACTCTGCACACTTAATACGTCACTCTGCACACTTTGATGCTCCACTCTGCACACTTAATACTTCACTCTGCACACTTTGATGCTCCATTCTCCACTCTTAATACTTCACTGCACACTTAGATGCTCCACTCTGCACACTTAATACTTCACTCTCCACACTTTGATGCTCCACTCTGCACACTTAATACTTCACTGCACACTTAGATGCTCCACTCTGCACACTTAATACTTCACTGCACACTTAGATGCTCCACTCTGCACACTTATTACTTCACGCTGCACCGAGCTCTGTTTCTCCGTACACTTTGCCTAATCTCGTTTTGCTTTTCAATTTTCTTTTCCTTCGTTTTCTTCAATCTAGCCTAGTAAGGTCTTTCGGCATTTCCCTTTTCTGTCCTTTTGTTTGTTTCCTACTGTTACACTTGCTATGTTCATTTATCTTTTCCTGCTGTGTTCTTTTTTCCCGCTAAGTGTAAGTGATCTATGAACTACATAAATATATCCAAACAACTGATTATTATCTATCGCACGTGTAGTGTCAAGCACCCGCGACTATGGGGAACTGGAGGTTTCAAAAATATATCCAAATAACTGATTATCTATCCCACGTGTAGTGTCAAGGGCAACTTCCCCGAGCCACACACTGCACCTCACAGCACCACCACCATCACCGGCAAGAAGCTCACTGATCAACTGACGGCGGGCAGGCGCGGGCCGCGGCGCGAACACGAGGTTGGCGGGATAAACCTTGTACTCCTACCAATCAAAGGGCGGTTCTGCATCCCGTACGTTGGTTCTTGTGCATACTAAAGTTACAAAACAATGATAGAACTCAGTTTTATATACCGCCCACACAGATATAATGCTTTGTTTCATTTTCTTATTGCAAGTGACCGGTTATCACACGTTTGGCACCTGCATCACTTCGCTCCGCTCTTCCGTCGTTTAATAATTATTGCAGAAACTCTGTCAACTATTTCACTGAACAAGCTTATTCGTGTACTGACAGTAAGAATGGAAAGATCGACAAAGGACAGAGAGGCGAGAGGCTGGAGACGGTGACGGAGCGGCGGGCGGCGGCGAGGAAGGGAGGCAGGTTGGACACAAGCGGTGGTTGGGGGTGACACACACACACACACATAGCAGATACAGAGGGAAAGACGTATTTGTATCATTTCATAGACACCAGAAAGATTGATTTACAATATGAAGAGTCTGAAGTTGGTATTCTTAGAGACGCTGCCGCCTCCTACAGGAACCCTAATGAAACTGCCTAGTTTAGGCTTGTTATAGTGAAACCAAATTTGGCGTTCGCTCCCGCGGGTCCTTTCCTCCCCGCCGCTCTGCCACACAGGCCCAATGATAACTATATATGAAGTCAGTTATTGGGGTGGAGGAGACAGGTTTGGCTCTGAAATCAGCAAACATAAGAGGCTGAGTAGGACAGTCTGGCAAGGCTGTAGGAGGCACGAGGAGACAGGGCGAGGGAGGGAGGGACGCGGGAGGGACACGGAAGGGAGGTACCTAGTCATCAGGTATAATAGTTACGCCTGAATCCGTTTGACTTGTTCCTTCGCCGTCGACCCAATTTCCGGTCTGACTTCCAGCGTGCGAGTCATGAGCGAGGGGCGGGACGGAGACTGAACCAGACCTCCGCCAAACACCATATTACTGCTGCTTTTGACGCGCTAAAGATACGTGGAGGGGGGAGAGAGAGAGAGAGAGAGAGAGAGAGAGAGAGACGAAACAGTTGTTTATAAAAATCATTGCTCTCTCTCTCTCTCTCTCTCTCTCTCAAATATTTCGAATACACGCACTAAATCATTTACGTATATATTTTCTAGTTAGATATAATAAGTATCGGAATAAGGATAAGAACAAGAATAAGGATAATAAAAGACATAGGCAAGAATTGGATCACCAATAGAGTGATGGACGAATGGAACAGGCTTGGGGGCCATGTTGTGGGTGCCAATACCGTAGATACATTCAAGAAGAGGTTAGATAAAGCTATGGATGGTGAGGTAAGGTGGGGTTGAGTGTACAGGAGCTGCCTTGTATAGGCCAACCGGTCTCTTGCAGACTCCTTACGTTCTTATGATCTTATGTTCTTATAATAATGGATGATTTCGACGCTGCAGTTATTCAGTTACCATGAACCGCAGAACCTTACTGAAAAATGCCTGTCTAATGTTATTTTTATTATTGCACTAAGTCACTGGTGAGGGAACTGGTGGTTGAGTGTAATAATAACAATGGGTTTATGAGTTGAATTTATTTACCGTGAACGACAGAACCTTTGTGAAAAATGTTATGCCAGTCTTCTGTGACATTAACTATTGCACTAAGTGAGGGAACTGGTGGTTGAGTGTAATAATAATAATGGGTTTATGTGTTGAATTTATTTACCGTGAACGACAGAACCTTAGTGAAAAATGTTATGCCAGTCTTCTGTGACATTAACTATTGCACTAAGTGAGGGAACTGGGCCCGTATCCTCGACAATTATTAATACTAAACTTGGTATTAACTTTCGACTTTGGTATTAACTTCACTCTCAAAGTGTATCCTCAATAACTATTAACCTAATACCTACTCTTAACTTTGGTATTAACTTGAGAGTGCTGGCGAGGACTTCTAAACACTTAATAGTAAAGTTAATAGTGAATCCCAGACCCAGACCCATATCAACATGGCCACCGGACTTCCTCGTCCAGCCCGCCTTCGCAATTCAGAGTTTGATAGGGCGCTTTGGAACTGTATAACGATGGTGAACTTGTCAAGACATACATATTAGACCGTGCAGGAATGGAGTATGTGACTGATTTGGTGAGAAGAGAGCAACAAGATCCAGTTCAAAGGGAGCATTCCCTCACCCCGGGGTTGAAAGTGATTTTGACTTAAAGATACTTGGCTACAGGAAAAATGCTGCAGTGTTCAAGTGATGAGTTTGGGGTAAGCCAGAGTAGTGTAAGCAGGGTGATTGTGGAAACTCTGGCCGCCCTCAGTGGCCCGTAGGTAGTCGGGAGGTTTATCCAGTCTCCCCTTGATAGGGTGGAGATCCGTGAAAAGCAAGCAGAATTCTACCAACTTGCCGGTGTTGTGGGAGTGATAGACTTTACCCATGTGAAAATAATGGCACCAAAGGAAAACGATGTAGTTTATGTCAACAGAAAAAAAAATAAACATAGCTTGAACATACAATTAGTGTTTGATGCCTTTGTTATTGATTAAAATGTGAAATATTCGAGTTAAGGAAAACAAAACATGGGAAAAAAACTTTTATTTGTAGCAGAAAGGTACACATATGCAAATGAAAAAGATGACATTAAAATTGCATTAAAATGTCATTTAGAATATGATTTATAATTATTGCTGCCAGTTATTCATATTGAGATAATGGTGGTAAGAAAGCTTGTTAGAGACGTCTGCCAGTTTGAGGGAGGAGGAACGAAAGGTCGAGGTGACCACATCGCGAGCATCATGACTTATGAGTGAAGTAAAACGAGGTTACTTGGTTTCTGTTTACAAAGTTCCAAGTGGAAAAACAACTTTATTGTGAATTCAGTGTATACTTTTCTGGAGTATTGTGTTTACTGAGTGAATTGGTGACCAATCTGTTGCTATTTGTGTCTTGCTTGAAGATATTCATCATTGGATTCAAAGCTATGGTATTAATGTGCAATAGTCATCATAACAAAATACATGGTAATTAATTATATATGTCAACCTATTTATTTTCATGAGATCATGGTATGACCACTGAAAAACATAGCTTTTTTATCTTGGCTCCATTACAAATTCAGTATATAATTAATCTATTAGTGGAATCTAGTTTTCAGCATCTTTTATTATTATGCAATTTAGCACCCAGCTTGCAAACATGCTTAGGTTTATGTTGTCAGCTTGGGTCGGACTTATGTGAACACTTTACCAAGTGACCTAAGATTACTCAATGCTCGCAAAGCTATGGTATTAACGTGCAATGGTCATCATACCAAAATACGTAGTAATTAATTATATATGTCAACCTAATTATTTTCATGAGATCATGGTATGACCGCCGAAAACATAGCTTTTTTTATCTTAGCTCCATTACAAATTCAGTATATAATTATTCATATATTCAATAACGTAGTGGAATCCAGTTTTCAGCATCTTTTATTATTATGCCAATATTCTAAACACTCAGCTTGCAAACACGCTTAGGTTTATGTTGTCAGCTTGGGTCGGACTTAGGTGAACACTTTACCAAGTGACCTAAGATTACTCAATGCTACCATATAGGTATACTACATCTTTGATTGTGAGTTCATCAGAGAGCACTGGAGAGCAGCATGAGTCTAATTAGGTGCTAATGAATATCCTGCCTGCATCACAGACTACATAAAATGCAAATATGATCAGTGCCTTAAGGAGTTATAAGCAAATGATGGTAAATATATATATATATATATATATATATATATATATATATATATATATATATATATATATATATATATATATATATATATATATATATATATATATATATATATATATATATATATATATATATATAGATATAGATATATATAAAACTGTCTGTCCCAATGTCCCTCCCACTTTTGAAGGCCAAATGACGCCCCTGATTGTAACAACGCATCTTGTAACACCCATGACTGGGTGCCGGTGCAAATCTCCTCATTTAACACCGAGAAATTAATCTAGGCTCTAGGGAACTCAGAAAAATCCAAGTTAGAGAGTGCTGGCTGTGGAGATTGAACCAGTGACCTTCGACATACAAAGCCATGTCTGTCAGTCGAGCCAATAAAGGTAAAGGTAAAGTTGGGGCATACGCTGTAGCAGCGTGTGGCCTCGGTGCTCATCTCCGTAACATTGGGCCTTGAGCCTGTGGTGGGAGGGAGCCCATTACCCCGGGACACAGGGCCAGTGTGACATCCGGGTTACCACAGTTTCCCCAGGTAGTCATTTATCGACCAGCCCGAGAGGGAGGATGATCAGCTGGGTGAGCTGCACGCCGACTGCCCAGGCCGGGATTCGAACCCGGGCCCGCGTAGAAGCCAGGCATGCTGACCACTAGACCACGGAGGCGTATTGGAGCCCAATCTCAAGTGAACCCACTCACAATGGCACACAATTTTTTTTCTGGTAAATTTTGTGCTTTGAATGAATTTGCTAACCATTTCTGTCGAAAAACAGCAGATATTATTTTTCACCCCTTCCACCTTAACCTCCTCAGTAATAAAAAAAAAAGTGACAAAATCATAGCCTTGAGGCAGTAATATTCAGCCCCAGCATCAAAAAATTATACTGCTGCCCTATGAAAGGCATCTCTTAACTCCGATGAAGTAGGTGGTGACTGTGGTGGAGCAGCTTCATTGTCATCCCTCGCAGTGGCAGGTGTCATTGGGCCAGCAGATGATGAAGCAGTGGCTGGTGTCACTGGGCCAGCAGATGATGAAGCAGTGGCTGATGTCATAGGGCCAGCAGATGATGAAGCAGTGGCAGGTGTCATTGGGCCAGCAGATGATGAAGCAGTGGCTGGTGTCATAGGGCCAGCAGATATTGAAGCAGTGGCTGTTGCCGGAGCAGCTAATGGTATATTTTCCACAAATAATGAACAATGTGCTGGGATGGTCTCTAGCAATACTGATAAAGTGTGTATCTACAAAGAATATGAATTTAAGGGTGATTAATAAATTGTTTTAATAAGAATATAAAAGTTTTTGCCAAAAACATACAGGCCAGTCAATATTTCACTGCTGCTTGACTGTTGCTGCTGTCCTATCCCTAACACATCATGTCAATGCTGAATGGCTCTGGTACCCCTTCAAATACATGAGACGAGCAGCCTATGATGTCACACACCAGTTTATCTACCACAGTTAATGTCATAATTATATAGGCAGGCGCCTGCGTATCTGTGGTGCCACACGTGTGGGGCACTCAGGTGCTGGGGGAGATGTCATTGTTATGAAGGGGCAGGGGTAGACCAGTGTATGCTGTGAGGCCTTGGTGTGGAAGTTCCCTGTCTGAGCTGTGCAGCTAATCCCCCATACAGTGAGGGCCTTTTTTACTCCCTCAGGGGCTGTGCAGCTGAGAGAGTGGTGTACATGAGTGTGAGTGTGTGAGTAAGTGTGTGCCTGTCTTGGCTAAAACCCTTCACTGGGGGAAGACAACCAAGATATTTAGATAGATTGATAGTCATTGGCAGATGAACATTAAAAAAAATTATATATCAAATATGCAGTTCACTGCTATGAACTTATTAACTTTAAGCTGAAATAAAGGCATTGTGGCCAGTATAGCTGCATTCTGTGAGCACATAAGAAACTAACTAATATAAGTTTTACATTTAAAGACATAACAACTAAAACAAATTACCAGTCTGCCGCTGCGCATTCTTGCACTTGGCAATGCAAGGCTTTGATTTTTGTTGTACGTTGTACCAACGCCTCTCACAGTCATCCTGCGTGCGGGGTCCACTCCCAGGGAAGGCACTGTCAGGGTATAAAATAATGTGAAGCAAGTTTCTTAATCGTTTCACTATGGCATCCTTTTTATTTCCCATACCTTCTCCAATAACATTTAATACATGCTGTGATGGAAAGCTAAATCAGTACCAATATTTTATTTACATGCATCATAAGACATTAACTTTTTAGTTGTTATGAACATGGCCATAAATACTACTTTTCATTACCTACTTTTCTAAAATGCTTTTCTCTAAGTAGGAGGATATTACACAATACAGCTATACAAAAAAATTCAAAGCATTAATCTTAATTCCATTCTTTTGAGTACTTCTAACCTAACATTATATCACCATAAACTGTTTGACCAATGCTATCAAAATAATATTTTAATCTGACTTTACCATTCTCATCAAATCTATCTATTCCGATATAGTCTTAACATAAAATATTTGTAAAAGTGTTGAGAGCCTGGCATGCCCAACCCACCCACCCCCCCAAAAAAAATCTAAATAAGGAATAAATAAAATAACTGGTAAATATGACTTGACTCTCTTATACTAACCCCCTTTCCACCCTAACAAACTTGGGGACCTACCATGTTAGGTTAGGACGTGTTTGGTAGGACATGTTTAGCAGGAGTTGGTTTAGTTATGTTAGATTGTTGAGGGAGTGGGGGTTGCAGCAGAAATGGTCATGATGATGCTATTCACATGGAGCAGTAGGAAAAAGAATGTCCTGTTTGGAAACTCTGTGGTTGTGTTTGTATACAAAAATACCCATTTGACGAGGTTAGGTTAATTTGCAAGTCACTTGAATCATGGATATGTGAATATGTAACAAAAATAAATAAAAGCGTTAACCTTAATATCATTATCTTGAGTACATTCCAATCTAACATTATATCACCATAATCTGTTTGGCCAATGCTATAAATATACTATTTTAATTTTACTTTACCGTTCTCACGAAACCTACCTATTCCCATATAGTCTTGACATAAAGTACTTGTAAAAGTGTCCATAGTCTGGCATGCCTAGCATCCCCCCCCAATAAAAATAAATAATAAACAAATAAAAATAAATAAAGAATAAAAAAAGGGCAAATATGCCTTAACTATCTATACCAACCCCCTCTTCCCCCCCAACAAACTTGGCATGTTAAGTTAGGATGTGTTCGGTAGGACGGGGCAGGTTTGGCACTTGGGGACCTACCATGTTAGGTTAGGATGTGTCAGGTAGGACAGGTTTAGCAGGAGTTGGTTTAGTTATGTTAGATTGTTGAGGGAGTGGGGGTTGCAGCAGAAATGGTCATGATGATGCTATTCACGTGAAGCAGTAGGAAAAAGTATGTTCTGTTTGGAAACTCTGTGGTTGTGTTTGTATACAAAAATACCCATTTGACGAGGTTAGGTTAGTTTGCAAGTTACTTGAATCATGAATATGTGAATATGTAACAAAAAAATAAAAGCATTAACCTTAATTTCATTATCTTGAGTACATTCCAATCTAACATTATATCACCATAATCTGTTTGACCAATGCTATAAATATACTATTTTAATCTTACTTTACCATTCTCACAAAACCTACCCATTCCCATATAGTCTTGACATAAAGTACTTGTAAAAGTGTCCATAGTCTGGCATGCCTAGCATCCCCCCCCCAATAAAAAAAAAATAAATAAATAAATAAATAAAGAATAAAAAAAGGGCAAATATGCCTTAACTATCTATACCAACCCCCTCTTCCCCCCCAACAAACTTGGCATGTTAAGTTAAGATGTGTTCGGTAGGACGGGGCAGGTTTGGCATGGTTAGGTTTAGTTATGTTAGGTTGTTGAGGGAGAGGGGGTTGTGGCAGAAATGGTCATAATGAAACTATTCAGATACAGAATGAAAAGGTATGTTCTGTTTGGAAGGTCAGTGGTTGTGTTATTATGCAAAAAATACCCAATTGATTAGGTTAGGTTAGTTTGTAGGCTGATTGAACCATGGATATGTGATTACCATCCTTGTTACAGCTTCTGCCACTTCAGTCCACGCTCTCTTCTTATCCTCAGGGGTGATACTCTTCCCATAACACCCTCTGATTATACGTATTTTTTCTTGAATTTGATGTAAGAAGACCGTTTCATCTGGCGACCAATTAAACTTACTCCTTTTCTGCGCTGGTTCTCCGGCCCGTAGATGTGCTCATTGGGGCAGATGACGTGGTCATGGTGCGGTAATTTCAGCAGAGCAAGTCGTGACGCAGGCGGGGAGATACGGGTATTGACGAGTGACGGAGTAAAAGCAGCCTTTGTGACTGCTTCTATCTGCCACAAAACTCAGTATTTTCTTGTGTTTGCCATTTATTATGTTTCTGTTGTACATTTATACATCTTTTCTTTATTTTTCTTTTGAAATATATACTTAATTCATGTCGGATGTTTACGTTTTGCACGGAGGCGTCCTTAGCAACGAGCCCGCCATAAAGAAGAAGAAGAAGAAGATAATAGTAGCCAGGGATTTGCTAATACCTACACTCAAAGTTGACGAGGATAGCTTTTACTCTTAATAATTTGAAACTATTAACTTTGATAGTAACTTTAAGAGTAAAAGTTAATGGCTCTCGAGGATACGGGCCCTGGTGGTTGAGTGTAATAATAACAATGGGTTTATGATTTGAATTTATTTATCGTGAACCACAGAACAGAGTGAAAATAATAGGCTAGTCTTCCATGTTGTTATCTATCGCTGCTAAAGGTGATTAAATAAAAAGAATATACAAAATATACTATACTAGAACTACGTAGAACCGAGAATGAAAGTAATACGCCAGTTTCCTAACATGTTATTTATTGTTGTTAAATGTGACAAACAACAAAAGAAAATATTCCGCCCCTTCTCCCTTCCCTTCTTATTTGTGGGTCAGCACCTTGGTTTGGGTTAGTAGAAGTAGTAGCAGTACTAGTATTCGTAGTACAACAGCAGCAGTAGTAGTAGTAGTAGTAGTAGTAGTAGTAGTACAGCAGCAGCAGTAGTAGTAGTAGTAGTAGTAGTAGTAGTAGTAGTAGTATATTCAACTAGAACCTCCATATTAAGTGCTTTCAATCTTCCGAGGAAAATAAGAGGCTAATAACTTAGGGCCGCTTTCACAGTCACTTTGTTTGTGTTGATCGTTACCAATAGCAGCGATCGCCGCTATAATATTTCACGTGAAACTGGCCTATGGGGTAGTGGCGGTTGCAGACGAAGCGAGAGGTGTCGAGAGTGTGTGGTAAGGTGCGGGGCTAGGCTAACCCCGCAGCCGCAACTACCCTATCGGACAGTTTTATGTGGAAATACTATAGCGGCGATCGGCGCCATTGGTAACGATCAAAACAAACAAAACGGTTGTGAAAGCGGCCCATGTTGGTAGTTCTGTACAGAATCTTTCCAGCTTAGATTTCCAAGGAAAGGCAAGTGAGAAGGTCTTTGTTTTCTTAATACGGTTAAATTTAGATGGAAGTGGAGCAGTAAGGCCCGTACTCACAAACCTTTGGGGGGCTTACACACACACACACACACACACACACACACACACACACACACACACACACACACA
The DNA here is from genome assembly GCF_024679095.1 of Eriocheir sinensis. Taxonomy (NCBI): domain Eukaryota; kingdom Metazoa; phylum Arthropoda; class Malacostraca; order Decapoda; family Varunidae; genus Eriocheir; species Eriocheir sinensis. The sequence goes on along the minus strand of NW_026111584.1, from coordinate 93,438 downwards.
CATTTGATAAGGCTTCGGTAGAGGCTGGGTTAGTATTTTCATGGGTAGTTTTATGAACCTAGTGATAGTTTTAATATAACACTGGATGGTTACCTAATACACGTGGAACATATTCTCAGACATTTCGAGGCTCACACACCCACATGTGATAAGGCTGTGGTAGAGGCTGGGTTAGCATTTTCATGGGTAGTTTTATGAACCTAGTGATAGTTTTAATTTATCCCTGGATGGTTACCTAATACACGTGGTCCATATTCTCAAACATTTCGAAGCTAACACACTTACATTTGTTAAGGCTGTGGTAGAGATTGTGCCAGTATTTCCATGGGTAGTTTTACGAGCCTAGGTATAGTTTGACCAGGCTTCTGTACCACGAATGTTAGAGAACACACCAAAGAACCCGATCAATCTCCTTTGGGGCCTTGAGAAACATTTGTTGCAGGAGCGGAAAGCGTCTGAGAATACGGAGTCATTACGGCCCTTGACTTGTTGAATGAGGAGGTTGGCGTGCAGTCAGTGTTAGCTTGGAGTTGGAAGGAGGGGAAGCACAGGGTTACCACATATAACTCTGTAAGGGGGACGGACAGGTCGGGGCTTCTGGATTAATGTTGTGTACGTTGACTTTTAAATACTGTTTGCACACCCTCGTCCGGGAGAGTCTGACAGGGGAGGGACGCACACTAACCACACCCACAACACACACTCATAATGACACACGGTAGAGTCAACAGTCGTGCCTTACGTTGACACAAAGGCTTGAATTTGTACACGCGTATAGTGGTAGTACCTCTTAAAACAATAATAAATCATTGCCATAATTAGAAGCTGCTTGTCTATTTATCTGTTTGTTTGAAAGTGCTGCACATATGTTTCATATAATCACTTACTCAGTAATTACAAACTGATAAAGCCATGTGTTTATGTATTTATATGTATTTATGTCCGTTTATTTCAAAGGGATAGAATGTTCAGATTATCACCTGCTTCTCATGAACTCTCTTTGTGCCTCCGCGGTGCAGTGGTTAGCATCCCTAACTACGAATCTGGGGGCCTGGGTTCGAATCCCGCCTGTGCAGTCAGGGTGAAACCCACCTGGCTGTTCACCCCCCCTTTGGGACTGGTCGGTAATTTGGTACCTGGGGAAACCAAGGGAGGATAAACTGTGGCAACCAGGATGTCACAATTGCCCGTGTCCCGTGGTAATGGGTTCTCACCCAACACAGGCACAAAGGTCAATGCAGCACAGGTGAGCACCGATGCCACGCGCAGCTTTAGCGGATCTCCCTATAACTTTACTCATTTAGTCATGTGAACGTTTCAGTAATCACAAACGACGGTTCCTGCGTGTGACCCCGCGGCCCAGGAGGCAGGTGGCCCAAGTCGCCCCGCGCGGCCCCAGGTCCCGCCGGAGCAATGCGAGGAACGTGACCACCCGGCCTCCCACTTACAGGCTCACTTCCATTACAGTGCACAATGCCGCGGACTCCCACTCTTATGATGCCCCGAAAATTGGCTTCCGTGCAGAGGTGGGCTAATGCGCTGTTTGAGATTTCTTATTTATGCCCATTTTCATTACTGGGGACTGGAAAGGTTAAGGTAAGGTAGAATAATGAAAGCCTATTTTGGAAGAAGGCTTGTCCCTGGGAATGGTCTGCTGCCAAGATATTTCTGAGTAGCTGAAGCAGGTAAAGAAAAATAATAAGTAGCACTACCCCACTTTCATTACTGTATAAGGGCTGGAAAGGTTAAAGTATGGTCACGGGTATATATTTTGGAGGAAGTTTCGTCTTTAGGGAAGGATCTAATACGAAGATATTTCAGAGATTGGCTGAGAGAAGAAAAAAAAGTACCCCAATATGACTTAGGGCAATACTGGTTCATTATTTGCTTTAGGAAGTTAACATAAAGTAATGAAACGAATATATAGTTAATTATTCTCGTGATGGTGGTAGTGGTCTGAGAGAGAGAGAGAGAGAATATGAGAGAGAATTTGAAATATAAATCTCGTCTAAACTACCACCCGGAACAGCAAACTACCCCTGGAAATGCCCAAAACTCTTACGAAAACCGTGTCAAATATCTATGGTTGGGCGTCTAAATGTTTATGAATATGCCCTCAGAATCCCTCCCGTTATCCTCAGCCTCTCACAAACCTTTCCCGTGTTGTACTTCTCTCTGCTCTCTGGTGTTGTTTTACCGCCAAAGTGTTATAATATTGATGGCTGCAAGACTCTCCTCTCTCCTGCACTGCCTCGGTACATGACTTGCTACTCTCGCTGATCTATATTGCAGCGAGTCTTTTTACTACTTCGTCCTTCACAATGGAAACCTCCCCCACAAACGGACGTCCTTTCATTTTATTTCCTATCGCTATTTCAAGTTCTATATCGAAAGAGGAGTGTCAGAGGCGTGGTGCAACTAAGCCTTGTCAAACGATCACTATATGGACAAAACTACCCATGGAAATACTATATAGCGCAGCCTCCACGAAAGTCTAACCAAACGTGGGTGTCTAAAAAATAGCCCGTATTCTCAAACGTATCAGCTCCTCTGTTCTCCTGTTTGAAAAGCCTCTCGTAGAAGTTGCTGGAGTTTTATGGACCGTTTTTTTATCCCATTGATAGTTTTACCGGTCTTCTGCACCTTGAACGGGGATATGACCTATGGAAACCCAGTTAATTTTCTCTGGGACCCTGGATAATAGTCGTTATGAGAGCCCGATACCTTCAAAACATGGACCTGAGTACCGAAATGTTTTAGAGTACGATCCGTAGTATCAGTAAAAGTTGCGACACAAAACATTACAGTATCTAGAAAGGTGTGAACGAACTTTTGATGAGACTAACGGGAGATAAGATTATTTGAAACTTGAATGCGACATAAAAAATAGAGACAAGAATGAAGCCGCCATCCCATACAGCAATTGTAACAAGCAGTGCATCTCCAAGTCCAATGATGTCCTGTCTTGTAAATGAGGGAAGCACCAGAGCCATACAACAGAAGAGTCTCGCCAACTTCATCACAGGCGCCATGTTGATAACGAAAGAGCCGCGCGAAATTCAAACTGATGCTGATTCAAAATATTTTGTTGTGCTTTAAACTGTCTGTGCTTTAAACTGGCTGAAGGAAAAGTGAATGAGTGAATGGGAAAATGGGTGATTAAATGAATATGGTAGACTCATGTACGTGTATGTGTTCTAACGTACAAGAATATCTAACTGTTGGCAGAATGGGAGGCGAGGCGTAGACCGAAGCACACGATACAAAACTACATTAACGGACACCCACCAGTCTGCTTCAGCACTAAAGGAACGTCGAGAGAGAGAGAGAGAGAGAGAGAGAGAGAGAGAGAGAGAGAGAGAGAGAGAGAGAGAGAGAGAGAGCCCGGGCAGTCCCATTGGCCGGGTAAGTGGCCCAGGGAAGTGTGAATCTCGTTAGCTCGAGTTGACGCCTTGCTCCAGTCTGTCCCGCGGGCATGCTCGCTTCAGCACGCTCCCTTCTCACCCTTTCTGCCTTAGACGTGTTGTTCATGGAGTCAGCCTGCCCCTACCACCTACCTACCCACCTTCCTACCTACCTACCTACCCACCTACCTACCTATACTCGCTTCAGCACGCTCCATTCTCACCCTTTCTGCCTTAGACGTGTTATTCATGGGGTCGGTCTGCCCCTACCACGTACTTACCTACTACTACCTATCTAACTACTTACTCACCCGCCTATCTCTCTACTTACCTACATACCTTTATTCTGGGAGTTAGGAGGCGAGCATCATGGAGTACGGGAACAGACCTAGGTTGAAGAAACTATAAGGATGCATAATGTCAAGCGATAGTATACAGAGCGTGTTTTAAGCAAGTATATCCGAATAGCGAAGCAGAATAAGAACAAAATCAGTTCGCACCATATTATCTTGTGTTGGTATGTGGCAAAAGGGAACAGACAGTCAGAGGCAGAGGCGAAGAGTAAGTCGAAGAGGCACTTAAACCATCAGTCCGCATGTATATAGCCTAATAGCAGATGAAAATAAAGACAACATCTGTTCTCATCGTGTACAGGTAGCAAGACAGAGATGACATTTGGCAGAAGAGGCTGGATCATGAAATAAGGCGAAGAAGGGGTAGAGGAGGCACTTAAACCACCATTCCGTAATACCTAATCTGAATAAAGGCAGATTACATTCTTACTTATGCTTTCGTGTGGAGGCAAGAGGAAGCTTAGAGTTGGAGGAAGAGGCTAGATCATGGAGGAAGGCGAAGAGAAGGGAGGAGGAGCACTTAAACCCCCATCCCGGAATACCTAATCACAATAAAGGCAGATTACATTCTTACTTTATGCTTCCGTGTGGAGGCAAGAGGGAGCTTACGGTTGGAGGAAGAGGCTGGATCATGGAGGAAGGCGATGAGAGGTACAGAAGGAGCACTTAAACCTCCATCCCGTAATATCTAATCAGCATAAAGGTAAAGTTTTCCTGGGTTGCCATTGTGTTATTTTCTTGCCCAATTGTTATCAGTTCTACGCACCATATGACCTTCCCAAGTCTGTGTTATGTCGTATTCATTGAGTTGGCTTATTTCGGTACTTGCGACAGCTATCAACTTCCTCCCTGCCATATGTGTGGAAGGATATAATAGAACTTTGTCTCTATTATAACTAAACTCCTTTCCTTCTTTCCCTCGTCGTCTTATTCCACAGGCCGATCTCCACGTCACCCTGTCTGTGTCTCCCAAGCTCCCTTTCCTTTAGCTGGCCATTATGAAGGAAATTTTGCGTGTATTCTGATTAGGTTTTAAATTCCATGCTCTGTGTGTAATGGGCACAGGGCGCGGCAATAATAGCCGTCAACGGAAATAATGCGGCACCCGTCATTGCTGCGCCTGCTAATGAAACACGTTCGTTGCCGAGGTGCTCAAGAGTCGCGGGTTAATTTGACTCTTAAGCTCGGGCCGACAAACTGTATACGTAGGTTGTGGGGGCGAGCTTGTTCGTGTAGCTATTAGGTCCGTATTCTCAGACACTTCCGGCTGTCACAGTAACTATTCTCCAAGGCCAGAAAGGAGATTGGTCGTGTTCTCATGAGTGTTTATTTGCGTTCATGGTGCAGAAGCCTTGTCATACTATTACTGCGCTTCGAAGACAACCCCTGGAAATACTAACACAACCTCTACGTAGGCCTGGATTCTCAGATGCTTTCGGTCCTCGCAGCAACTATTTCCAAAGTTCACAAAGGAGATTAGTCGTGTTCTCATCAGTGCTTTTCACGCTCATGGCGCAAAAGTCTTGTCAAACTATCACCAGGCTCATAAAACTACCCTTGGAAATACGGAAGCCTTATTTGACGTGAGTGTGTAAGCCCCGAAGTGTCCAAGGCCCGTATTCTCAGATGGTTTCGGCTCCCACAATAACTTTTGTTCCAAGGCCACAAAGGAGATTAGTCGGGTTCTCATGAGTTCTTTCCACGTTCATGGTGCAGAAGCCTTGTTAAACTATCACCAGGCTTATAAAACTACCGTAGAAATACCACTAACCTCTACAAAAGCCATGAGTGTTGGATGAGTGGAACAGGCTGAGAAGTCATATTGTAAACGCCAATACGATAAACGCATTAAAATATTGATTAGATAACTTCATTGATAGTGATGTTAGGTGGGGTTAGGACCGTTAGGTTTGCAAGAGCTGCCTACCGACCTCTTGCTGTTTCCTTACGTTCTAATGTTCTTATCAAATATGGGTGTAAAAGCCCATATTCCTAAACGTATCGACACCTCATTTCGCCTTTTCAAAAAGATTCATAGAAGTTGCTAGGAATTCCAGAGACTGTTTTGTGATGCTGGTGATAGTTTTACACGACCTCTGCAACTTGAACGGGAAAACCACCCATGAAAACTCAGTTAATCTTCTCTGTGGCCTTGGCAAATATACGTAAAGGGAACCCGAAACGTTTAAGAACATGGACCAAAGAGCCTCGAAGTGTTTCAGAATGTGTACCCAGGAAAAGGCTGCCGGGTTAGGTTTGAGTGAGGTTGTCTTTCTCGTGTCTGTCTTAACGCCTTTATTCGGTGACTTCTTCGAGAATAATCAACTTTATATTCGTTTCATTACTTTTTTGTCAACTTCCTAAAGCAAATAATGAACCACTGTCATATTGGGGTACTTTTTCTTTCTTTTTTTTCCTCTCTCAGCCACTCTCAGAAATATCTTCGTATTAGATCCTTCCCTAAAGACAAGACTTCCTTCAAAATAAATACCCGTGACCTTACTTTAACCTTTCCAGCCCTTATGCAGTAGTGAAAGTGGGGTAGTGCTACTTATTATTTTCTTTATCATCTTCAGCCACTCTCAGAAATATCTTCGTAGCAGATTATTCCCAAGGACAAGACTTCTTCCAAAATAGACTTTCATTATTCTACCTTATCTTAACCTTTTCCAGACCCCAGTAATTTAAAATGGGCATAAATAAGAAATCCCAAACAGCGCATTAGCCCGCCTCTGCACGGAAGCATCATAAGAGTGGGAGTCCGCGGCATTGTGCACTGTAATGGAAGCGAACCCGTAAGTGGGAGGCCGGGTGGTCACGTTCCTCGCAATGCTCCAGCGGGACATGGGGCCGCGTGGGGTGACTTGGACCACCCGCCTCCTGGGCCGCGGCGGCACGCGCAGGAACCGTCGGCACACGGGACTCCTTCATTAGTTCGTGATTACTGAAACGTTCACATGATGAAGTGAGTAAAGTTATAGGGAGATCCGCTATAGCTGTGCGTGGTATTGGTGCTCACCTATGTTGCATTGGCCTTTGTGCCTGTGTTGGGATTCGAACCCAGGCTCCCAGATTCGTACTTAGGGATGCATGCTAACCACTGCACCGCGGAGACACAAAGAGAGTTCATAAGAAGCAGGTGATAATCTGAGCATTCTATATATAAATACATAAACACATGGCTTTATCAGTCTGTAATTACTGAGACTTCTATGCAGTAAGTGATTATATGAAAAAAAATGTGCATCACTTTCAAACAAACAGATAAACAGACACGCAGCTTCTAATTACGGCTAAGATTTATTATTGTATTACGAGAAATAGATAAGAGAGAGAGAGAGAGAGAGAGAGAGAGAGAGAGAGAGAGAGTATTTGAAGAGCCTGTGTGTGGAGCAAAATTAAACGTCCATTGTTACACATGCACATATAAATATACAAATACAAAATACACATCTGAAAAGCATAAAAATATTTTTTTTTAATAAGAGTCAGTTTGTCACTAGGTACGTATCTCTCTCTCTCTCTCTCTCTCTCTCTCTCTCTCTCTCTCTCGTATAGTTTCACAGGTGCTACTACTATATGCGTGTACAAATTCAAGCCTTTGTGTCAACGTAAGGCACGACTGTTGACTCTACTGTGTGTCATTATGAGTGTGTGTTGTGGGTGTGGTTAGTGTGTGTCCCTCCCCTGTCAGACTCTCCCGGACGAGGGTGTGCAAACAGTATTTAAAAGTCAACGTACACAACATTAATCCAGAAGCCCCGACCTGTCCATCCCCCTCACAGAGTTATATGTGGTAACCCTGTGCTTCTACTCCTTCCAACTCCAAGCCAACACTGCCTGCACGCCAGCCTCCTCATTCAACAAGTCAAGGGCCGTAATGACTCCGTATTCTCAGACGCTTTCCGCTCCTGCAACAAATGTTTCTCAAGGCCCCAAAGGAGATTGATCGGGTTCTTTAGTGTGTTCTCTAACATTCGTGGTACAGAAGCCTTGTCAAACTATACCTAGGCTCGTAAAACTACCCATGGAAATACTAGCACAATCTCTACCACAGCCTTAACAAATGTAAGTGTGTTAGCCTCGAAATGCTTGAGAATATGGGCCACGTGTATTAGGTAACCATCCAGGGATAAATTAAAACTATCACTAGGTTCATAAAACTACCCATGAAAATGCTAACCCAGCCTCTACCACAGCCTTATCACATGTGGGTGTGTGAGCCTCGAAATGCTTGAGAATATGCTCCACGTGTATTAGGTAACCATCCAGTGTTAAATTAAAACTATCACTAGGTTCATAAAACTACCCATGAAAATACTAACCCAGCCTCTACCGAAGCCTTATCAAATGTGTGTGTGTGTGTGTGTAAGCCCCCCAAAGGTTTGTGAGTACGGGCCTTACTGCTACACTTCCCTCCTTGATGTATACACCATCTAAATTTAACCGTATTAAGAAAACAAAGACCTTCTCACTTGCCTTTCCTTGGAAATCTAAGCTGGAAAGATTCTGTACAGAACTACCAACATGGGCCGCTTTCACAACCGTTTTGTTTGTTTTGATCGTTACCAATGGCGCCGATCGCCGCTATAGTATTTCCACATAAAACTGTCCGATAGGGTAGTTGCGGCTGCGGGGTTAGCCTAGCCCCGCACCTTACCACACACTCTCGACACCTCTCGCTTCGTCTGCAGCCGCCACTACCCCATAGGCCAGTTTCACGTGAAATATCATAGCGGCGATCGCCGCCATTGGTAACGATCAGCACAAAGTGACTGTGAAAGCGGCCATAAGGTATTAGCCTCTTATTTTCCTTGGAAGGTTCAAAGCACTTAATATGGAGGTTCTAGTTGAATATACTACTACTACTACTACTACTACTACTACTACTATACTACTAATAATGCTACCACTACTACTTCCACTACTAATTCTACTACTACTACTACTACTACTACTACTACTACTACTACTACTACTACTACTTCCATTACTACTAATAATAATAATAATACTTCTACTACTACTACTACTACTACTACTACTACTACTACTACTACTACTACTACTACTACTACTACATAAATGATACCTCCATCCATGTTTATTTTCCCGACACATAATCATGGAGGGCTCCATAGCTTGGAGGTCATTAGCCCCAACTCTGTTCGCTAATGACTGTGGCATCCAACCACATCACTAATACTACCTAGCACTAAATCATCTATCATCTATTACGTCCAGATCCCCCTTTCCTTCCCTATTCAAGTCACTCCCGACCCACCCTAATGTCACTCTCCACCACTGTGGCACTACTACTACTACTTACTACCTATACTACTAATACTGCTACTACTACTACCTCCACTACTACTACTACTACTACTACTACTACTACTACTACTACTACTACTACTACTACTACTACTACTACTACTACTACTACTACTACTACTACTACTACTACTACTACTACTACTACTACTACTACTACTACTACTACTACTTCCACTACTACTACTACTACTACTACTACTACTACTACTACTACTACTACTACTACTACTACTACTACTACTACTACTACTACTACTACTACTACTACTACTACTACTACTACTACTACTACTACTACTACTACTACTACTACTACTACTACTACTACTACTACTACTACTACTACTACTACTACTACTACTACTACTACTACTACTACTACAAAAATGATACCTCCACCCATGTTTATTTTCCCGACACATAATCATGGAGGGCTCCATAGTTTGGAGGTCATTAGCCCCAACTCTGTTCGCTAATAACTGTGGCATCCAACCATATCGCTAATACTACCTGACACTAAATCACCTATCATCTATTACGTCTAGATCCCCCTTTCCTTCCCTACTCAAGTCACTCCCGACCCACCCTAATGTCACTCTCCACCACTGTGGCCTCATAGTCCATATTGGAGATGTTGGTGGCTTTTGGGCCAGAGTGTCTGGTGCCCCTGAGACATAGGATGGCCGACCTGAGCAGGGAGAACGAGAGGCGACACCTCATCCAGGCGACAACGTGGCTCCTTGGCTGATGCTTCTTTTCTGAGATTAGTTCCGCGAGGCGTGCGTAGAAGCATTGGGCCCTGGGACCCATCCCGCCGGATGTGGTGAAGACGAGGGGGTTGAGGCTGCCCTCATCCACATGTTGGATTCTTTCACCGTATGCCCTTGTCTTCTCCTGCTCGTTCCTGTGGTGGGCGGCTTGCAGGGGCAGCTCACGGTGACAGGCAGCCATCGGGTCGAATATGCGGATGTCCATGAACGCCCGCTGTGCGCGCACCCAGAATCCGCGGGCACTTACATCAACCCGTGCCTCCTGTGAGGTATTGGCTGTCCTGTACCGAAGGTGTTCGCCGTCCAGGGGAAGCAGTGCCGGCTCGATAGTGACGTCTTGGTATATCTCCCCGAGCATGCTGGCTGTCAGATCCCTCACTTCATCGTGTCGAATACAGACGAAGCCTCCTTTTTTACATGTCATGGTGTGGGTGACATCATTTGGTGATCCACATGCACAGAGATCAGGCAGTCCCTCAATCGGCCAGCCATATCTCAGAGCAATGGCGTCGACAAATTCTTGTTTGTTGAGGCTGAAGCCCTTTGCTCTGATTGGTAATGACGTTAGCCAGTTAGAGGCGCCTGCCTCCTGTGCTGTGTGTATTTTTCTACCCATTTCTGTGGACAGGTGGTGTGTAAGACGGTCCAGCTCGTCTTTTTGGGCCTGTTGCCTTTCTTCTGAGATTTTTCTTTTAATATCTCTTATTTCTGTTTGGTCTATCTTGCCCTCTGCCTCCTGAGCGATGATCCTGTTGATGAGTGACCTGGTAAGGCTGATGGAGTTTTGGTTCTCCTTATCTGCCAGCTTCCCAGGGTTGGTGATCCCCATCCCACCCAGCCTTGGGGGAAGTGCTAGCATATCCCTCTCCTCCTCCCCCAAAGCATGATATTTCACCAGCGCCGGCAAGAATACATTCTTGACGGCATTTTCCAGTGGTCGGAGGAGTGGACTGATGCCGGGGATGGTGCGCATCAGGAACGTCCACCGATGTTGGATGCCGTGGCTGTACGCTGAATAGGCAGCGTGTGGCTCAGTCTTGGCAATGGCAGACAAAGCTTCTATTTCCTTCACCCATTCAGCTATTTTGTCTCCCACGTACTCCTTCTTATATACCTCTGTCCCGATCACTGCACCTAAGTGTCGTTGTCCGTCTTTTGTCACAATGACGCCACTTCCTCTAAAAGTTTCTGCGGCATGGTCATAATGTTCAGGTTTGACAATAAGGACAGACTTGGTGGCGTTAGGAGTAGGTAGGAAGACACCTACCGAGCGGGCGCAAGCCACTCCCGGTGAGGTATATATGGGAGGTGAGAAGGGAGCTGAAGCCCTCCAAAGACCCTTCCCATGTCCTCACTAACCGTTTCCCTATTGTCTCACCAACACCGGAGAGTAGTTCAGCATGCTCTCTAAAGACAGATCCTCTCTCTATCCACACCACACTGCCTTCACACAACATATACACCTTTTCCCAAAATTAAAATTTCAAAATGGCGCACATACACCACGCCTCGGAGTCCCCGACAGGGGGCACAAATTCCCCGGGAGGACTCCCCTTCTGGCTGCCGACCCGAGAGGTGTCTTGATAACTCCTCGAACCTCTTTCTTCTCAATTTCTGCAACATTCGCGGTCTTCGCTCTAATTTTCATTGTGTGGAACATCATCTCTCCTCCTCTAAACCTCACCTTCTCTTCCTTACCGAAACACAGGTTTCTGAGGCTACTGACAGCAATCTCAACTCTGTTCCCTCCTACTATCTCTATCCTAAATTTCAATCCAAAGCTGGATGTTGCGCCTACGTGCGCAACGACATCACTTGCTCTCGTGCCCACGACCTTGACTCTTCTGAATTTTCCACCATCTGGTTAAGACTTCACTGTCATTCTATTACTAAATACATCTGTGCTGTTTATCTCTCACCTAACTCTACCAACTATGTAAAATTCTTTGACTATTTGAATTCTAAAGTGGAGCACATCTTGACCCACTCTCCCTTCGCTGAAATCTCCATCCTAGGAGATTTCAACGTTCACCACCAGCTTTGGCTTTCATCCTCTTTCACTGACCATCCTGGTGAACAAGCCTACAACTTTGCTATCCTCAACGACCTAGAGCAGTTGGTCCAGCACCCTACACGTATTCCCGACCGTCTTGGAGATCGGCCCAGCATTCTACACCTCTTCCTTACCTCAAACCCTTCTGCTTATTCTGTCAAACTGTTCTCTCCGTTGGGCTCCTCCGATCACAATCTTATTTCTGCATCCTGTCCTATCGCTCCTGTACACCCTCTGGACCCACCGAAGAGGCGATGCTTCTGGCATTTTGCTTCAGCTCGGTGGGACGACCTGAGGATGTACTTTTCCGATTTCCCGTGGAATGATTATTGCTTCCAGGATAGAGACCCCTCTGTGTGTGCTCAGCGCATCACAGAGGTGATTGTCTCTGGAATGGAGGCATACGTTCCTCGTTCTTTCTCTACTCCTCACGCTAAAAAGCCTTGGTTTAATCATGCTTGTTCTCGTGCTGTCAGTGATAGAGAGGTAGCTCACAAAAGGTACCAGAGCCTTCAAACTAATGCTAATTATGAACTTTACATTTCTGCCCGAAATCGTGCCAAATCTATTCTCCGACTAACCAAAAATTCTTTCATTAATAGAAAATGTCAAAACCTTGCTTTCTCTAACTCTTCCCGTGACTTCTGGCATCTAGCCAAAAACATCTCCTCCCACTACACTTATTCATCTTTCCCTCCACTCCTCAGTCCTGACGGCATCACTGCCGTCTCATCTATCTCTAAGGCTGAACTCTTCTCTCAAACTTTTTCTAAAAACTCCACTCTGGACGATTCTGATCATATTCCTCCTACTCGTCCCCCCTCTGACTCCTTTATGCCTGTTATAAAGATTCTTCAAAATGATGTTTTCTATGCCCTCTCTGGCCTCAATCCTCAGAAGGCTTATGGACCTGATGGAGTGCCTCCTATTGTCCTTAAAAACTGTGCCTCCGTGCTGTCACCCTGCCTGGTCAAACTCTTTCGTCTCTGCCTGTCAACATCTACCTTTCCTTCTTGCTGGAAGTATGCCTTCATACAGCCTGTACCTAAGAAGGGTGACCGCTCCAATCCCTCAAACTACCGTCCTATTGCTTTACTTTCTTGTCTATCTAAAGCTTTTGAATCAATCCTTAACCGGAAGATTCAAAAGCACCTTTCCACTTCTGACCTTCTATCTGATCGCCAGTATGGGTTCCGCAAGGGGCGTTCTACTGGTGATCTCCTAGCCTTCTTAACTGACTCTTGGTCATCCTCTCTTAGCCGTTTCGGTGAAACTTTTGCTATTGCGCTGGACATATCAAAAGCTTTTGATAGGGTCTGGCACAAATCTTTGCTTTCTAAACTACCCTCCTACGGTTTCTATCCTTCTCTCTGTACCTTTATCTCCAGTTTCCTTTCTGACCGTTCTATTTCTGCCGTGGTAGACGGTCACTGTTCTTCCCCTAAATCTATTAACAGTGGTGTCCCACAGGGTTCTGTCCTATCTCCCACTCTTTTTCTGTTGTTCATTGACGATCTTCTTTCCAAAACGAACTGTCCTATCCATTCCTACGCCGATGATTCCACTCTGCATTATTCAACTTCTTTTAATAGAAGACCCACCCTTCAGGAACTTAACGACTCAAGGCTGGAGGCTGCAGAACGCTTAGCCTCAGACCTTACTATTATTTCCGATTGGGGCAAGAAGAACCTGGTGTCCTTCAACGCCTCAAAACACAGTTTCTCCACCTATCCACTCGACACAATCTTCCAAACAACTATCCCCTATTCTTTGACAACACCCAGCTATCACCTTCCTCAACACTAAACATCCTCGGTCTATCCTTAACTCAAAATCTCAACTGGAAACTTCATATCTCATCTCTTACTAAATCAGCTTCCTCGAGGCCGGGCGTTCTGTACCGTCTCCGCCAGTTCTTCTCCCCTGCACAGTTGCTGTCCATATACAGGGGCCTTGTCCGCCCTCGTATGGAGTATGCATCTCATGTGTGGGGGGGCTCCACTCACACAGCTCTTCTGGACAGAGTGGAGGCTAAGGCTCTTCGTCTCATCAGCTCTCCTCCTCATACTGATAGTCTTCTACCTCTTAAATTCCGCCGCAATGTTGCCTCTCTATCTTCTATCGATATTTCCACGCTGACTGCTCTTCTGAACTTGCTAACTGCATGCCTCCCCCCCTCCCGCGGCCCCGCTGCACTCGACTTTCTACTCATGCTCATCCCTATACTGTCCAAACCCCTTATGCAAGAGTTAACCAGCATCTTCACTCTTTCATCCCTCACGCTGGTAAACTCTGGAACAATCTTCCTTCATCTGTATTTCCTCCTGCCTACGACTTGAACTTTTTCAAGAGGAGGGTATCAGGACACCTCTCCTCCCGAAATTAACCTCTGATTTTGGACACTCCTTTAACCTCTGTTCGGGAGCAGTGAGTAGCGGGCCTTTTTTTCTTTTTTTTTCTTTGCGCCCTTGAGCTGTCTCCTTAGCTGTAAAAAAAAAAAATAAATAAATAAAAATCCTATCTCACAGTGTCCCACCACCCTTTTAAGTCTGAAATTTTACCAGCACCTGAGAGGTCATCCGCATAAGCCACCTGTTTCACCCGTGTTTCTGCGAACGCGATTTCATTTTGGAGGACTGATAGGCCCAGGGCGTACATAGCCATGGCTATTGGGTCACTTTGTGTTGTTCCCTCAGATGATTTTAACACTTTCACTTTTCCACTGTGGCTATTTATGTATAAGTCGGTTGGGTATGTATAGGTATTTTCGACATACATACTACTACTACTACTACTTCCACTACTACTACTACTACTACTACTACTACTACTACTACTACTACTACTACTACTACTACTACTACTACTACTACTACTACTACTACTACTACTACTACTACTACTACTACTACTACTACTACTACTACTACTACTACTACTACTACTACTACTACTACTACTACTACTACTACTACTACTACTACTACTACTACTACTACTTTTTTTTTTTTGTTTATAAAAAAATTTTTTTAGTTTACTTTTATAATATTACAACACATAATCATGGAGGGCTCCATAGTTTGGAGGTCATTAGCCCCAACTCTGTTCGCTAATGACTGTGGCATCCAACCATATCGCTAATACTACCTGACACTAAATCACCTATCGTCTATTACGTCTAGATCCCCCTTTCCTTCCCTACTCAAGTCACTCCCGACCCACCCTAATGTCACTCTCCACCACTGTGGCTTCATAGTCCATATTGGAGATGGTGGTGGCTTTTGGCCCAGAGTGTCTGGTGCCCCTGAGACATAGGATGGCCGACCTGAGCAGGGAGAACGAGAGGCGACACCTCATCCAGGCGACAACGTGGCTCTTTGGCTGATGCTTCTTTTCTGAGATTAGTTCCGCGAGGCGTGCGTAGAAGCATTGGGCCCTGGGACCCATCCCGCCGGATATGGTGAAGACGAGGGGGGTGAAGCTGCCCTGATCCACATGTTGGATTCTTTCACCGTATGCCCTTGTCTTCTCCTGCTCGTTCCTGTGGTGGGCGGCTTGTAGGGGCAGCTCACGGTGACAGGCAGCCATCGGGTCGAATATGCGGATGTCCATGAACGCCCGCTGTCCGCGCACCCAGAATCCGCGGGCAGTTACATCAACCCGTGCCTCCTGTGAGGTATTGGCTGTCCTGTACCGAAGGTGTTCGCCGTCCAGGGGAAGCAGTGCCGGCTCGGTAGTGACGTCTTGGCATACCTCCCCGAGCATGCTGGCTGTCAGATCCCTCACTTCATCGTGTCGAATACAGACGAAGCCTCCTTTTTTACATGTCATGGTGTGGGTGACATCATTTGGTGATCCACATGCACAGAGATCAGGCAGTCCCTCAATCGGCCAGCCATATCTCAGAGCAATGGTGTCGACAAATTCTACTACTACTACTACTACTACTACTACTACTACTACTTCCACTACTACTACTACTACTACTGCTACTACTACTACTACTACTTCCACTACTACAAATACTACTACTACTACTACTACTGCTACTACTGACCCAAACCAAGGTGCTGACCCACAAATAAGGAAGGGAAGGGAGAAGGGGCGGAATATTTTCTCTTCTTTTGTTGTTTGTCACATTTAACAACAATAAATAACATGTTAGTAAACTGGCGTATTACTTTCATTCTCGGTTCTACGTAGTTCTAGTATAGTATATTTTCTATATTCTTTTTTAGTCACCTTTAGCAGCGATAGATAACAGCATGGAAGACTAGCCTATTATTTTCACTCTGTTCTGTGGTTCACGATAAATAAATTCAACTCATAAACCCATTGCTATTATTACACTCAACCACCAGTTCCCTCACTTAGTGCAATAGTTAATGTCACAGAAGACTGGCATAACATTTTTCACTAAGGTTCTGTCGTTCACGGTAAATAAATCCAACACATAAACCCATTGTTATTATTAGGCTCAACCACCAGTTCCCTCACCAGTGACTTAGTGCAATAATAAAAATAACATTAGACAGGCATTTTTCAGTAAGGTTCTGCGGTTCACGGTAACTGAATAACTGTAGCGTCGAAATCATCCATTATTATAAGAACATAAGAACATAAGAACGTAAGGAGTCTGCAAGAGACCGGTTGGCCTATACAAGGCAGCTCCTGTACACTCAACCCCACCTTACCTCACAATCCATAGCTTTATCTAACCTCTTCTTGAATGTATCTACGGTATTGGCACCCACAACATGGCCCCCAAGCCTGTTCCATTCGTCCGTCACTCTATTGGTGAACCAATTCTTGCCTATGTCTTTTATTATCCTTATTCTTGTTCTTATCCTTATTCCGATACTTATTATATCTAACTAGAAAATATATACGTAAATGATTTAGTGCGTGTATTCGAAATATTTTAGAGAGAGAGAGAGCAATGATTTTTATAAACAACTGTTTCGTTTTCTCTCTCTCTCTCTCTCTCTCTCTCTCTCTCTCTCCCCCCTCCACGTATCTTCAGCGCGTCAAAAGCAGCAGTAATATGGTGTTTGGCGGAGGTTTGGTTCAGTCTCCGTCCCGCCCCTCGCTCATGACTCGCACGCTGGAAGTCAAACCGGAAATTGGGTCGACGGCGAAAGAACAAGTCAAACGGATTCAGGCGTAACTATTATACCTGATGACTAGGTACCTCCCTTCCGTGTCCCTCCCGCGTCCCTCCCTCCCTCGCCCTGTCTCCTCGTGCCTCCTACATCCTTGCCAGACTGTCCTACTCAGCCTCTTATGTTTGCCTATTTCAGAGCCAAATCTATCTCCTCCACCCCAATAACTGACTTCATAATATTATATAGTTATCATTGGGCCTGTGTGGCAGAGCGGCGGGGAGGAAAGGACCCGCGGGAGCGAACGCCAAATCTGGTTTCACTATAACAATCCTAAACTCGGCAGTTTCATTAGGGTTCCTGTAGGAGGCGGAAGCGTCTCTAAGAATACCAACTTCAGACTCTTCATATTGTAAATCAATCTTTCTGGAGTCTATGAAATTATACAAATACGTCTTTCCCTCTGTATCTGCTATGTGTGTGTGTGTGTGTGTCACCCCCAACCACCGCTTGTGTCCAACCTGCCTCCCTTCCTCGCCGCCGCCCGCCGCTCCGTCACCGTCTCCAGCCTCTCGCCTCTCTGTCCTTTGTCGATCTTTCCATTCTTACTGTCAGTACACGAATAAGCTTGTTCAGTGAAATAGTTGACAGAGTTTCTGCAATAATTATTAAACGACGGAAGAGCGGAGCGAAGTGATGCAGGTGCCAACGTGTGATAACCGGTCACTTGCAATAAGAAAATGAAACAAAGCATTATATCTGTGTGGGCGGTATATAAAACTGAGTTCTATCATTGTTTTGTAACTTTAGTATGCACAAGAACCAACGTACGGGATGCAGAACCGCCCTTTGATTGGTAGGAGTACAAGGTTTATCCCGCCAACCTCGTGTTCGCGCCGCGGCCCGCGCCTGCCCGCCGTCAGCTGATCAGTGAGCTTCTTGCCGGTGATGGTGGTGGTGCTGTGAGGTGCAGTGTCTGGCTCGGGGAAGTTGCCCTTGACACTACACGTTTTTTTTTTTTTTTTTTTTTTTTTTTTTTTACGTTGTTGCCTATTGCGCCGGTAGGCATCTTCCCGGTGGGGCCTGATGGTCGGTCCAAGGCTTCTTCCAGGTGGGGCCTGATGGTCGGCCCAGCACGTTCTGGCGCAGGCTAGTGTTTATAGTGGCGCCTTCTTGCATTGGCTCATGCTGCCCCCCGGAACTCGTTCTTGATTCGCTTGGACGGCTTCCTCTAGAGTCCGGGTTGATGGGTGGTCTTCAGGACAGCATGTGGGTAGTTTTAAGCCACTCGGCGGTGACTGAAAAATCCGAGTGGTAGCGTGAGGATTCGAACCCGCGTCGTCCATCATGCGGCGAATGTGGGTCCAGTACGCTATCACCACGTACGCTAAGACCACGCCAGGAAGCCAAAAATATACTTTATGACGAGACTAAGTTGCTCCCTCTACAAGTAAGGCTGAGCAAACAGAAGAAAATATGTAGGATCCAGAAGGATACACCCCATTTCGTCACCAGTCCGGTTCGTCACTTACCCAGTTCGCCACCAAAAATTTAAAATTTTAATGAAGAATAATAAAGACTTGCTGTATGATGCTTGTATTAATTTACTGCAACACTCTTGGTAACGAACACTGTGGTGAATGAGACTTCCATTTATGACTAAATTCGGACTTGAAAGCTGGTCCATTCAGACTAGGCAGGTGGTGCATTCGGTCTGGTGCATTCAGACTATGCAGTTGGTGCATTCAGACTACAAAGTTGGTGCATTCAGACTAGGCTGGGGGTGCATTCGGTCTGGTGCATTCAGACTAAGCAGGTGGTGCATTCAGACTAGGCAGGTGGTGCATTCGGTCTGGTGCATTCAGACTAATCAGTTGGCGCATTCGGACTATAAAGTTAGTGCATTCAGACTAGGCTGGGGGTGCATTCGGTCTGGTGCATTCAGAAGATGGTGCATTACATCCAACTATCCCGTCGGTTACACACACACACAGTAGTAACACCCACCACCTCTCTCTCTCTCTCTCTCTCTCTCTCTCTCTCTCTCTCTCTCTCTCTCTCTCTCTCTCTCTCTCTCTCTCTCTGACATCGTAACACCCGCCACCTCTCTCTCTCTCTCTCTCTCTCTCTCTCTCTCTCTCTCTCTCTCTCTCTCTCTCTCTCTCTCTCTCTCTCTCTCTCTCTCTCTCTCTCTCTCTCTCTCTCTCTCTCTCTCTCTCTCTCTCTCTCTCTCTCTCTCTCTCTCTCTCTCTCTCTCTCTCTCTCTCTCTCTCTCTCTCTCTCTCTCAGATCGTAAACTCATGTCTCTCATTACACAAACTCGCCGTTCCCTTAAGTTCATTTTCCACAGCTCGTCAACGTCGCTTTTTCACTCCTCCTCCTCCTCCTCCTCCTCCTCGTTGCGCCATTCAGCCACATTCTTCCCGGTTCTCCCTCATTTCTCATCACTTTTCCCAGTCTGTCGGTCCTAATGTCCCCGGAGTGGAGATAGAGAGAGACGAGAGTCAATTTTGAGGTCACCTGGTGCTGTTTACGGTGTTATGTCCGCCGAGGACCGACACTGATGATCGTGGAGGAGCGGAGGAGAGTTGGTGGGGAGCAGGGCCCTGGAGGAGAATTCACAGCGTTGGGGTCGTGGTGTGGGGCCGCTGTCTGGATGTCTGGCGCTGCGCTTGTATTCTCATACGCTTTTGGATCTCACAACAACTATTTTCAAAGGCCACAAATAGTACTAGTCGGATTCTCGTGAGTGTTTTCCACGTTCACGGTGTAGATGTCCTGTTAAACAATCCCCAGGCTCATACATAATTCTACTCATGGAAGTACTGACACCGCCTCTACGAAAGTCTTATTTAATGTGGGTGTGTATGTAGGCCCCGAAATGTTTGAGAATGTGGGCCCTGGCTGGTGCATGAACGTGTTGGCATGAGAAAGTGTTTGTCAGTGTGTTGGGTGTGTTGCCAGCCTGCTTATTACCCTACTTGTTTGGTGTGAAAGAGGAGAGGTGACGCGAGAGAGAGAGAGAGACGATTGTTTTTTGCGTATATGAATTATAGTCCGTTTCATTCCGCCTGTCCACTCGGGAACGTGGATGTGGCACCTGCGCATTGTTAGTTCGTGATTGCGTGAAGATCAACTTTATCTCTTCAGTGATATATTGGAATGTTTGTGTATACAAAAAACCCTGAAGTCTTTTTTATATGAACCGCAAACGTGCCCCCTTGCACCGATATAATCTACCATATAAGCACACGAAAGAACAATAATTTGTATATCATATAGTATAGTCTGATCATACTCGAACGATTCAGTCTTTCAGATACCCATATTTCATCTCAGTCAGGTACATAAAGTGTTATCCGACTCTGCAAGTGTCTACACATAAGGAATTTTGATGCGTGGCAGGTAAATAACATGCCTAATATTAGAAATAGCCTAGCATCGCATTTAACAGTTATTATCTACTATTTTATGTTATTTCGATTAATAATCCTTATTTACATGAAGTAAATTATAAAGATATTTTTTAAATGCGCTTGCAGAGCCAACTGTCTCTTAATATACCTGAAATGAGCTATCAATCAATGAATTAGAAAAACCACAGATCGTTAGAGCATGATGTGAGTATTTTATTGATACAAGCTTGTCTTTTCGTGTAATTGTATATTATATTATCGATGCAAACGACTGAGTTGTTTATTGTATACATAGTAAACATTCAAATATATTATTGAAAAATAAGCTTGAATTTATATCACAACAGTTGATTTTCACGTATTCACGAACTAGAAATGCGCAGGTGCCACATCCATCAAAATTCCCACCTCGTTGGTGGCCAGACGGAATGAAACGGACTATAGTGAGTGGAACTAAGGTTAGGTGTGTGTGTGTGTGTGTGTGTGTGTGTGTGTGTGTGTGATTCGAGCGCTTCTCCGTGTCTTCTTTGGCCGGGAGCAGTCGAGTGTCCAGGAGGAAGAGCAGGAGAAGGGAGAGGAGGAGGAAAAGGAGAAGAGTGTGGGGGAGTAGGAGGAGGAGGAGGGGCGGCTGTCTGGTGCTGTCGAGAGGAGATGGAAGGTGGGTGTACGAGAGAGAGAGAGAGAGAGAGAGAGAGAGAGAGAGAGAGAGAGAGAGAGAGAGAGAGAGAGAGAGAATATGCATGACTGATTTTTTCATGAATATCGTCTAATCTTTTACATGAATAGGGAAAACTTTACCTTAGAGAGAGAGAGAGAGAGAGAGAGAGAGAGAGAGAGAGAGAGAGAGAGAGAGATGTGTTTTGCACCGGACTCCTAATAATGACTCAAGGTAACGCAACATTCTCCTAGTTGGCGATCCATCATCATCATCATCAAGGCTTGTGTATAGTCCGGCAAATCTTAAGTAGCGGCTCTGACGTAGACAGCCCGCTAGACCCTGTTGCCGTCTCCAACTGAACTCGCACACCGTTCCTCTCACACTCCTCTCTCTCTCTCTCTCTCTCTCTCTCTCTCTCTCTCTCTCTCTCTCTCTCTCTCTCTCTCTCTCTCTCTCTCTCTCTCTCTCTCTCTCTCTGTGTGTGTGTGTGAGAGAAAAGTGGGGTGTACTCTCATTCGGGGAGTATGGTGCACAACAATGCATGGTAATAATAATAATAATAATAATAATAATAATAATAATAATAATAATAACAATAATAATAATAATAATAATAAACCTCTTAAAAAAAACTGCACCAAGACTCTTTACCCCTTGGGTGGTGTGGAAATAAGGTCAAAGTGTAATATTTTCATGTTCTTAGCGACCACTCCTTCCCCACTTCCTGGCCATCCCCAGCGGCACCTCACCATTCACCTGCATATGACTCATCAGAATTTGCTTGACGGTCCTGGCATTCCATATATAGGTACAGTGTCCATATTTTATCATAATTATGCCATATGGCTGACATTGTATGGCAGATGGCAGACACACTAAAAATGGCAGAAATGCGATAATTAAAGCAGGCAGAGCAACAGGCAACTGCGGTGTGTTGGGTCGACTTGAGCTGACAACTCTGCGGTGGCAACGCTGCCGAGTGTTGTACAAATTTCTTTGTATTCACTCACAGCTAGAGAATCAATCATACAAAAACATATTTGTTTTTATACTAGATTGAGAGAGAAAGAAAGAGAGACACGGGGAGAAAGAGAGAGAGAGAGAGAAGGGTGTGAGAGGCACGGTACGCGAGGTCAGTTGGAGACAGCACCAGTGTCTAGCGGGCTGTCTACGTCAGAGACGCCACTTAAGAGTTGCCGGACTATAGTAGTCGTACAGGTCCCTCGCTCTTGAGGATGACGGGGGAGGAGAAGGGTGAGGGAGGTGGAGAAAGGGGGAGAGGGGAGGGGTGTCAGGAGGGTGAGGAAGGAGAAGGTGAGATAGGGCTTCTCTGTATGAAAGAGATGGAACACAAAGGAACACAAAGGAACACAAAGGAAGAACAAACAACAGCAGACCTGCTGGTCCTTACGAGGTTGTTTGTGACAAGCTACACTAACTATCTAATCAAAGGTGGAAGATGAAGGACAGCAAAGGCGAAGGCTCCTCCCCACCCCCCCCATCCCTTCAGCCAAAGCTGGCAGGAAAGGAAAAAGAACCATGCAGCATGGAAAAACTGCATGGAATTTATGTAGGAAAGAGGAAAGAACTACCATTACTGCTACCACTAACCGGGCGATAAAAGCGGACAAGGACACCAGTATTCAAAAGAACTTAACGTTACTACGACAATGAGTAATATCTTAGTTGCTGGTTGGATTGAAAACACTTGTCTAATCTATTCTTGAAGGCCGTAACTGTTGTACTATCAACGACATCACAGGGTAGAGAGTTCCAAACATTAACAACTCGATTGAAGAAGAAGTGTTTAGCTTCGTACGACGAGAATCTTTTACCACCTATCTTCAAATTGTGATTTCTTCTTGTTTTATTTGATCGATCAATTGTAAAGTAATCTTCCGCATTAATATCACTGAATCCTTTGAACATTTTAAACACTTCTATTAGATCGCCTCGCATTCTTCGTTTTGATAGGCTGAATAAATTTACTTCTTTAAGCCTTTGTTCATATAACAAATTTCTCAACCTAGGAATCATCTTTGTTACTCTTCGTTGGACCCGTTCCAACTTTTCTATGTCTTTTCTGTAGTAGGGAGACCAAAACTGTACACAGTACTCTAGACGGGGTCGAACCAACGAATTATACAGTTTTAATATTACTTTTTCCGATTTATTATTAAAGACTCGTCCGATGAAGCCAACCAATTTGTTTGCAGTTTTAACTACCTCTGAACAATGCTGACCGGGCTTTAAATCGCTTGATATAGTGATTCCAAGATCCTTTTCCTTACTTACTGCAGAAAGTTGTTGGCCATTCATTACGTACCGAACGCGATTGTTATTTTTTCCGATGTGCAACACTTTACATTTGTCAACGTTAAATTTCATTTGCCATTGATTGGCCCAACGTGCAAGTCGATCTAGATCTGATTGTAAAGCTTCTTCGTCGAGTATCGCAGTTACTTTACTAGCAATTTTTGTGTCATCAGCAAATTTTGATACTTTGCAAGTGAGCCCATCATCGATATCATTAACATAAATTAAGAAGAGATTAAAAATATCCAGCGTGGGTGGTGCGGGACGTACTGTAAGGTGTAGAGTAAGGCACCGAGTGTAATTATACGTCTGGACTTCCGCTCGCTTGAAGGATAAAGAACACACGATTTAATTGAATAAGGAAGTTTCATGCGATCGTAATTATCGCGATGGAAACAAGTACAAGCAAAGTGGAGACGACTGTAATAGTGTGTACCAACTTCCTTTCGCTTGGTTTAGGACACGAGAGGTGGTGGCTGAGTGGTCAGCAGGCAAGCGCTGCGTCCAGGAGGACGCAGGTTCGCGTCCCGCCCGCCGCTACAATCAAGCTGGCAAATTTTCAGTCACCGCCGAGTGGCCGAAGACTACCTTCGTGCTGTACTGAAGACCACCTATCAACCCGGACTCTAGCTTCTCTCTAAGAGATGATCAAAGTTGAGCTCCGGAGAGCAGCATAAGCAAAGCAAGATAGCGCCACTATAAACACTTACCTGCGCCACAGTGGGCTGTGGCCGACCACCAGGCCCCGCCAAGAAAGCCTACCGGCGCCATAGGCGAAATGTAAAAACAAATAAATAAATAAATAAATAAATAATAAAAAGAGTCGGGACAACGTAATAATGTGTACCAACGTCCTTTCGCTTGTAGGATTTAAAACACGGGACACAGTGATGATGTAATTGATTGAGGAAGTTTGAAAGCGATCAGAACTGTCACGAAGGAAGTTCTTTGAAGCGCAAGGAACGTGGAGACGATAGAGGCACGGAGGCCGAGTCTTCTTTGGGGAGTAGTACACTCGCAAAGGAAGGGGAAGGGGAAGGGGAGGCGATAGGGTGACGGGGAACTATAGCGGGACGAGATCTAACGGCCGTAGAATTAATCTCCCCCATTCCCGTTCCCTTCCCGTTCCCTTTCTCTTGGCCATAACCCGTAGTGTAAAGCGTCCCCATGTGGTTGGGGTTGCTTTACGCTACCCCGTGAGGGTGCGGATGGGGTGGGGAAAATGTTGACTCCGCGGGGCAGAGAGCAGGACATCTTCAGCTTTTCCTTCGTATATTTCATGAGTAAATAGTGTGCTATTTGTTATTATAGAAGGACATATATTGAAAAGTATCAGAATATTTTTATGACTGATATTATATCGCAAACTTTGCTAAAGTTAATATATATTTTTTTAGTTTCTAAAGACTCTGGTGTTTCCATTTGATTGTAAACGTACAGTTATTCCTGAAGATTCATTTATAAGTGTCCCCAAGAATGGCAAAAGACGGCAGATTGATAACTAAATATGGCATTATTATGGGAATACTTAACATATACCATAAAAAAATAGCATTTCTTGGCGACCACCTTGATTTAAGACAAAAATGCCATAAATGACACGACCTGGCAACCCCTATGTGGCTGGCCAGGTGTGTGTGACCAGTCATGGATACCAACCTGTCTCATAAATTAACTTACCCGCGTTACCTGTTATTTACTTGTAGATCAACAACGCTATTGTTTTGTTTTATGATATATAATGTATATGAATACAATGGTGTGTGAAAAATGCATTATTTATCTCGTTTTCTGTAATTATTGGTTTGAAAGTGCTGCCAACATTATTATGACGTGCGGATTGGTCCCTCATATCTGTCCCGGGGATGGGAAGGTGACGGGGCGGCTTGTCCATAACCCAGTCCCGCGTATGGGGATGGGGACGAAAAGGGAATGGGGAAGACTAACACTATGGTAGTAAGTCTTCTAAGGGATGGAGTACACTCGCAAAGGAAGCTCAAGTAACAAGGGACAAGATCACGATAGAGCCTTGGGGGCCGAGTCTTCTTGGGGCGGAGGAGGAGGAGGGAAAAAGTGTGCACTTTCGTGCTGGGAAGTGGGGTGCCGGAAACAAAGTAGAGAGGGAGGGGCGCTGAGGGGAGTGTTTCTTGCCCCCAGCCGCCTGCCTCACCCTCCCTCACTCCCTCCTTTTTCCCTTTGTCTTCCCTCCCTCCCTTGCATCTCCCTCCGTCTTTTTTTTCTCTTCGTCTTCTTCCAATCATGTATCCCTCCTATCTACATCTCTCCCTTCTCTTCCCTTCACTTTTTTCCCTCCTTTTTTTCCTCTCCCTTGCGTCTCCTTCCTCCTCCCTATCCTCCCTTCTTTTTTCTCATCCTCCTCTTCCCTTCATCCCCCTTCATCCTTTTTCCCTTCGTTTCCCTTCTCTTCCTGTCACTTCTCCTTTCTCTCCCCTTCATATCTCTTCCTTCTCTTCTCTCATCATTATCTTTATGTGCCTTCCTTTCGTTTTCTCTCCTTTTCTTTATCTTCCTCCTCTTCCCTTCACCTTCTTTCCTTCTCTCCCCTGCATCTCTCTCTCTCCGTCTCTCCTCCTGTAGCAGTCACCGCTGAAAGCCGTGTGCTCTCCTTCCCGGTGACTAAGAAAATGGAGTGCGGCAGCACACATTATATATTTTGTTATTGATGTCCCTTGGCTTGTCTCTCGGCTCTTTCTGTCTTTCGTATTGCGTCTCAATTGTTTATATATTGTTTCTCGTTTACCTTCTACTGTCTGTCCTCGTCCTGATATACATTCCTTCTACACATTGTTTCACATATACACCAACTTAAATGTTTCTAAAACTACACTACATCTACACAAACGCATACACAAACAAACACCTATTCTATGTGCTGTGCTTGTCTTAATGACCTGTGTATGTTTTTATGAATAAAGTAACCCTGGCGGATATGAGTTTCTCTATCCGTGAACCAATTAGCACTGAGAACACTCGCTACCACCAACACTCCCTCCTTCCCTCTTTCTTACACCCTACATTATTTTTCTCTTAGTCCTTTTCTTCCCTTCATATCTCTACTTCTCTTTCTTCATCTTCCATCTTCTTCTTTTCCCTTCATTTCCCTCCTCTTTCTTTCCCTCCCTTCTCTTCCCTTCATCTCTTTCTCTATTTCCCTCCATCTCCCTCTCTCCCTTCTTTTTCCTTTTTCCTTTTCCTTCCGGTGTTTTTGCGTGTAATTTGGCTGTTTCCGAGTGTTCTACGTCGGTTTCGGTGTTTCAAGTGTGTTGTGTTTCCGGTGTTTTTGCGTGTTATTTGGCTGTTTCCGAGTGTTCTACGTGGGTTTCAGAGCGTTTCAAGTGTGTTGTTGTGTTTCCGGTGTTTTTCCGCGTGATTTGGCTGTTTCCGAGTGTTTTACGTGGGTTTCAGAGTGTTTCGAGCCCCCCCACCCTCGCTCACCTCACCTCCTTTCTGCTCCTCCTCACTACAAATCCCCTAGAGGATTAGCCCTTTCTACCCCTCCCTCACCTCCACATATTTCTAAGCCCCCCCCCTCGCTAACCTCACCTCAGATCCTATTTACCCACCCCTTCACCCACCTTACCTGACCTCTTTCCTAACCCTCCTTGATCTCACACACCTCACTCACCTCCTCTCTTCCCGCCTCTTCACTCACCTCACATTCTTCCTACTCCTCCTCTCTCTCACTTTTCCTCCTTTACTAAACCCCCTCTCACTCACCTCACCTCCTTTCCTAATCCCCTTCACTCTGTGTTTTTATCTCTTTCATTTCAGGCAATCATTAATCACTTTCAGCTAAGATGGCGCCTAAGAAGTGCAGTACTTGTAACGGTAGCTTCCCAGCTCACTTTTTTACAGGGCGTTCTGCTGTCTGTCGACTGTGTCTCTCCAGGCAACATCTCGAGACAAGACTGCAGGAGCAAGAAGAGAAGATGGAGGCAGGTCAGAATAAAATAATAGAACTTTCTCGCACTGTTGCCTCCTTGCAGGAATTCATCCAGGCTAATGTTGCAATGGTGCCAAACCCTTCTCCAGCCGCCCCCTTGCCCTCAGCGGTACCGTCGACACCAGCGGACAACACCACGCAGCGGGAGGGTGGTGGTGGCACCGCCCATGATGGCTTCACCGTCGTGAATGGAGGAGCCAAACCAGCCAGACAAGCAATTTATCCTGTTCATTGCTTCGACAGGTTTGCCATTCTGGAGGATGAGGACGAGCAGGAGAGCACCTTCCTGGTGGGTGACTCCGTGACTCGCCAGCAGGTCGTTGAGTTCTGCGGCAGAGTTCCTCGTCGAAGACGGAACTGTTGCTATTCTGGTGCTGGGATCGACGATATAACTGCTGCTCTTGAGGAGATCTCACCCCAGGCTACTAATGATTCACTGTTTGTTATTCACAGTGGTACGAACGACGTCACCACGACCCGGTCTGAGGAACTGCTGGACAAGTACGGTAGGCTCATCCAGCAGTATAAGTCTAAATCCCCTAACATTTTGATTTCAGGAGTTCTACCACGGACGTGGGCAGAGAGCGACTTCTTCAGTAAAGCCTTCAGCCTAAACAACCGCTTACAGACTCTTTGCAGAGAGCTTGACGTGAAGTTCTTCATCGCCTGGGACAATTTCTACGGACAAAGTGAACTCTTCCACAGGGACGGAATACACCTGTCTCCCATCGGGGCAGCCAGATTCGGAAGGCTCCTCAACGACGCAATACGTGACACCCGATCAAAAAACGACTCTCAGCCACGTCCCTCCACCCCACCCGTGTAAATAGACGCCGTGCATCGCAACAAACCCGTAACCGTGATCCCGCAAGTACCACAACTCTATTACCAAACCTCTATATAACTTAAAAATCCTTAGTTTCAATGCGCGTAGCCTAAGAAATAAATTTAATGAGCTGAGATGTCTTGCTCTAACAAAAAATTTTGACATAATTGCTATAACCGAAACATTTATCGACACCACAAATATTGATTTAAGTTCCGAATACAACATGGATGGTTACAGACTCTTCAACAAAGATCGTGTAAACCGTAGAGGCGGTGGCGTCGCCCTTTTTGTCAAAAGCTATTTGCAATCCACTGACAAAACACCAAGAAACAGTAACGTTGAACATTTGTGCGTGCGAGTAAACATTGCAAAAGTCACCTACAGGCCTTCCGGGCAATCACTCGATGATGACCTCGAAATGTACAGCGTTTTAAGGCAGTCACTTAATAACAACGACTCACTGATATTAGGAGACTTTAACCTCCCCCATATCGACTGGGCGACACTGTCAGGTACAGAAGGCGAGTCACATAGAATGATCGAATTTCTAGAAGAAAATTATCTGAGCCAAATGGATTCTGAACCAACTCGACAAAATAACATACTCGACCTTGTTATAACGACCCAAGATAACCTAGTCAGTAATGTCACGGTAGGAGAACACCTCGGTTCTTGCGATCATGAATTAGTGCGCGTCGACATTAGAGCTCAAACATCAGTGACTGAAAATAAAGTAAAGGTGCCCAATTTCAAAAGAGCTAACTTTGTAGAAATCCGACAAAAACTAACAGAAATACAACAATCAGATGACGCCAATACAGAGGAAGCCTGGCTAAGCTTTAAAAATCACTTACTCACTCAGCAGAACTCATTCGTCCCCTTGTGCGAGAAGCGAATTAACACTAATAAAAGCCCACCTTGGTTTAATAGCGAAATTAAACACTCAGTCAAGGAGATAAAATTGATTTACAGGTTAAAGAAAGAACAAAGCACACCCGAAAACATTAGACTTTATAATGATGCCAATCGACGAGTAAAAAGATTAGTATGTCAGGCAAAGCATAGATATGAAGAAAATACTGCAGCCAACTGTAGAAATAATCCGAAATCCTTCTTCAGTTACATAAAAAAAAGAAAGGCGATCAGAAGTGGAATTGGACCTTTAACAAACAGCGACGGTGCACTAGTGACTAACAGCCAACCCATTGCAAACCTCTTAAACAATTACTTTTCCTCGGTGTTTAACACTGACAGTCTTCCTCCCACTACCACCAACACCAGTACTAATGTAAATCTCGAGCATGCATTGCCTAATTTTGAAATAACAACCGATGAAGTCCTTAAAGCTCTCCATTCACTTAAAACAAATAAAAGTCCCGGACCCGATAAAGTATATCCTATACTGCTTAAAGAAACAAAGAGCGAAATACTCTCCTCCCTCACAACCGTATTCAATATATTCTTGCGACAAGGCATCGTCCCTTCGGATTGGAAAAAGGCTAACGTGACACCGATTTTTAAGAAAGGAGACCCAAAAATACCAGGTAACTACCGACCCATTAGTCTAACTTCAATTGTAGGTAAGCTACTTGAGAGCATAATTAGAGACAAAATTGTGAGTTACCTCGAAAGCCACTCATTAATTGGGGATTCACAACATGGCTTCCGTAACAAAAGATCCTGCCTATCAAACCTGTTGACCTTTTATAACGACCTCTTCTCAGTTTATGACGTAACTAAATCATTGGACATAGTCTATCTTGATATCCAGAAAGCATATGATGAAGTCCCACATCATAAATTACTTTATAAATTAAAGCAAATAGGTATTGACGGTCAAGTAAACCAATGGATCGCGAATTGGTTAAGCAACAGACAACAAAGAGTTGTGATTGACGGATTTAACTCAAAGTGGGCGCCGGTCACTAGTGGCGTCCCACAGGGCTCGGTTCTTGGCCCAGTGCTCTTCATTATTTACATCAACGACGTGGATGTTGGACTCAATAATCGCATTAGTAAATTTGCAGACGACACAAAGATTGGTAACTTGATTCTCACTGACGAAGACAGGCAAAGCCTCCAAGAGGATTTGCACAAAATTACAGCTTGGTCGGAGAGATGGGAGATGCTCTTTAATGTAGACAAGTGCCAGGTCCTTCAAGTTGGAACAAGAAATAAGAAGTTCGATTACGAAATGCGCGGCGTTAAACTCACAAGCGTTCAATGCGTTAAGGACCTGGGGGTCAAAATCGCGTCAAACCTCAAATTCTCACAGCAATGCATCGATGCAGCAAATAAAGCGAACACAATGTTGGGCTTCATTAAAAGAAACTTTTTATTCAAGAATAAAGATGTAATACTTCCGCTCTACAATAGTTTAGTCAGACCCCACTTGGAATATGCGGCACAGTTTTGGTCTCCTCACCATGCAAAGGACACTGCTAAATTAGAAGGTGTTCAGCGTCGGGCAAAAAAAATGATCCCTTCCTTGCGCAACAAATCCTACTAAGAAAGGCTTTTCACCCTTAACATGTTCTCTCTTGAGAAACGTCGCCTCCGAGGAAAACTGATCGAATGTTTTAAAATACTTAATGGTTTCACGAATGTAGACAGAACAAAATTGTTTATGATCGATGACACTTTGCGAAAGAGGAACAATGGCACAAAACTCAAATGTAGACGAGTAAATTCAGACTGCACCAATTTTTTCTTCACCAACGTTGTAGTGCGAGAATGGAATAAGCTCCCACCGTCAGTGGTCCAGTGTAACACGATTGACTCCTTTAAAAACAAACTCGACCGTCACTTCCTTGAACTTAATATTAGCTAGAGTAGAAAAGCAACGTTTTGGAGCCATCTGATTAATGTAGATTCACTTAGGTTTAAGGACAGACCACCTAGTCTGGACCATAGGGTCTGTGTGGTATGATTTTCTATGTAACTCTATGTAGTTCCTCCTCCTCCTCCTCCTTCGTACACAGTGATTACTTTACATAATGCATGGAAGGAGGAACCGGGAGAGAGAGAGAGAGAGAGAGAGAGAGAGAGAGAGAGAGAGAGAGAGAGAGAGAGAGAGAGTCACTCCTGAGGTTATCTATTTGCCTTGCGGGGAACGGAAAAGTCAACGGTAATGAGGTTTTCTTTATAATAACGAACCTCAGGACAGCAGACGAGTTTTTGCGATGTTATTGCTTCGTATAATTAATATTTTTTTTTGTGGCGACGGTGTTAATATGAGGGCTGGGGCGAGACGGGAAGTATGTGGTACCGTACGAGGAAAGATGGAGGGGGATAGAAAAGAGAAAGGAAAGGAGATCAGAAAGAGATGATGGGGGAAAGGAGAGGAAAGCTGTAAGTGTGTGTTCTCCGTCTGTTCATATTCTTAAACCTTTCCTCGCCCAAGCACACACACTTGACAAGGCTTTCGTAGGAGTTGTGGGCATTTCCAGAGGTAACTTTATGACCCTGGTGGTAGTGCGACTCTTCTTCTGTACCGTGAATGTGAAAACAATGAAAATCCGATTGGTCTCTCTCGTGTGTGTGTGTGTGTGTGTGTGTGTGTGTGTGTGTGTGTGTGGTCTCTCTCTCTCTCTCTCTCTCTCTCTCTCTCTCTCTCTCTCTCTCTCTCTCTCTCTCTCTCTCTCTCTCTCTCTCTCTCTCTCTCTCTCTCTCTCTCTCTCGTGGTGGCAAGCCAGAGATGCTGTACCTGTTAAAACTTGACTGGGTGACGCGACCAAGGGCAGGGTGGGGAGGGAGGGCATCACGTGCATGTAACAAACAAAACATTGACGTAAAAAGTCGTAAATAGATTAAAAAGACTTAAATTGTATAAGGGACGTAAAGTGTAAGCTTACTGATATCAGACATTCTCGTCCCTGGTTCTAAACACATCTTATGAACGTAGTCTGATGTGAGTCTTTCAATGAGTTTCAGACAATTGCTGAACTGTAAACAAACGCACGTGCTAAGAGAGTGGCCGGCGAAGGTCACGCGAACAGTGCCAACAACATGAATGATGAAGGGAAGAGGAGGGAGAGTTCAAGGGAAGAGGAGGGAGTGATGAAGGGAAGAGGAGGGAGGGTTCAAGGGAAGAGGAAGGAGTGATGAAGGTAAGAGGAGGAAGGGTTCAAGGGAAGAGGAGGGAGTGATGAAGGGAAGAGGAGGGAGTGATGAAGGGAAGAGGAGGGAGTGATGAAGGGAAGAGGAGGGATGAAGGGAAGAGGAGGGAGGGCTCAAGGGAAGAGGAGGGATGAAGGGAAGATGAGGGAGTGATGAAGGGCAGAGGAGTACGAAGAAAAAAACAAACAACAACAGACCTCTTGGTCCTTATAAGGCGGAGGGAGGTATGAAGGGAAGAGAAGGAAGGGATAAAAGGTAGAGGAGGGAGATATGAAGGGAACAGGAGGGAATGATGAAGGGAAGGGAAAGAGATGAAGGGAAGAGGAGGGATGAAGGGAAGAAAGAAGAAAAATATATAAAGTGGGAAATGATGTTTGTCGTTTTTAGTGACGTACGCCAACACATCCTTGACTTGACGCCTCGTGGACATTTTCTCTCGGTTGTTGGCGGATGTGATGTCATGGCGCTCACTGACGGTCCGCCACTCACGAGGCTGCGAGTGTTTCCCCGCGGGCCACGGTCTTCATTGCCTTGCTGTCCCACGTCAACACATCCCGTGGAGATTCGAGCAGGACACTCATGGCCCACAGATAGCGACATTTTCCCCATGACCTTTGATGGTGAAGTGCCTCGTAAATAATCTATAAATAGGAACGTTGAGTGCTCACG
Organism: Eriocheir sinensis; assembly: GCF_024679095.1. Classification (NCBI taxonomy): domain Eukaryota; kingdom Metazoa; phylum Arthropoda; class Malacostraca; order Decapoda; family Varunidae; genus Eriocheir; species Eriocheir sinensis. Next base: position 60,448 of record NW_026111584.1, on the reverse strand, counting down.
AATACATCTTGTTGTTAGTTCCGTCTCGATATATATAACTTGTCTGTGTTTAAGAAAGAAAAATATACAGGTTTGACACGTAGCAGGGAGTATAGTTCGATAATTTCCGGTTCAGAAAAAAAAGAGATACAGGCAGTTTCTGGAAGTGACCAATTACCAGTTAGATAATTTAGGCTTTAGAAGTAAAAAAAAGATTCAGCCATTGTTTCATTAACAGAATAGCGTAGTAATATAGTGTTGCAAACTAGTCCTGCGTATGTTAGTGTCTACCAGGGAGCGCTTCACAGGGAGGCCAGGTACGGGAGTGTTCTACGGGAATATCTATCTGTCTCTATCTATCTTTGTGTCAGTACCACTCGGAGGACCGAAAGAAGGTTAGATACGGGCGTGTTAGTGTCAGTAGGCCAAGGAGAGGATCACAGGGAAGGCGTGTTAGTGTTAGTAATAGCACTGAGAATAAGACAGGGAGGTTAGTTACGGGGTTGTGAGTGTCTTCACCACTCACGGGATCATAGAGAGGTTTAAGTTGGATAAGTTTATATTCAACAAGGACATGGGCAAGAATTGGTTTACTAACAGAGTGGTGGATGAGTGGAACAGGTTTGGTAGTCATGTTGTGAGTGGCAATACTAAGAGTGGTGGATGAGTGGAACAGGCTCGGCAGTCATGTTGTGAGTGGTAATACTTACAGAGTGGTGGATGAGTGGAACAGGCTTGGCAGTCATGTTGGGAGTGTCAGTACGATAGATACATTCAAGAGGAGGTTAGATAAGTTCATGGATAGTGAGGATAAGGTAGGTTAGGTTAGGTTAAGCGAAGGCGTCCCTCTTACACCTTTACCCACTTCCTCTCTCTCGCCCTTGCCCTCTCGTTAAGACAGATTAGGTTAGGTTAGGTCTTTGTGCATTTCTCTAGCCTCCCTGTCACACCCATTGTCTCCCCCCTCCCCCTCGTCTCCCCCCTCTCCCTCGTCTCCCCCCTCTCCCTCGCCTCCCCCCCTATCCCTCGCCCTCTCCCTCTCTCTCCCTCTTGCCCTCTCGCTAAGATAAATTAGGTTAAGTTAGGTTAGGTAAGGCTTGGTAAAGTTAGGTTAGGTAAGTCGTCCCTCTCACCCTCTCCCTCTCTCTCGCCCTTGCCCTGTCGCTAAGATAGATTAGGTTAAGTTAGGTCAGGTCAGGTAAAGCAGAGTTAAGTTAGGTCTTCGTGCGTTCCTCTGGACTTGTCCCTCTCACACCCTCCCCCTCGCCCTCTCCCTCTCTCCCTTTTTTGCCAGACATTAAACCTTTTCAAATTTAATCAGATAAATTAGGTTCTAATAACGTCAAGGAGAGGAAGGAAGGCAGGGAGGGCGCGGCAGGGAAAGCAAAGCAGAGGAATGGCAGGGGGAGGAAATGAGACTGGTTTGGTGAGGTAGGGTTAAAGAATGGAAGCAGAGGAATGGCAGGGGGAGAAAGGGAGATAGGGTTGGTGAGGTAGGGTTAAATAATGGAAGCAGAAGAATGGCAGGGGGGCGGAAGGATGACAGGGAAGGGTGCGGCAGGGGAAGGAAAACAGATGAATGGAAGGGGGGATGAAGGAATCCAGGGAGGGCGTGGTAGGGGAAAGAAAGAAGGGAAGCAAAGGAATGGCAAGGGGAAGGAAGGCAGAGACGGGGTGGCGAGGGGAAGGGACACAGAGGAATGGCACGCACGTCACGCACGCTACTGCTTCTTGTGGCGGAGCGGCCGCCTCCGACTTCCTGATTGTCACCGGCAAATTTAATCCTTATAAGCAACCCATCACTCCTAATGGAGAACGACCAGTACCACTTCCATTTTATAATTACAATTAAATCACAAATTACATTAGCCTTTAATTAATTATAATTACAATTACTTACTATAATTGCATTTTCAATTACAATTACAATTAAAATTACAAAAAAACTGTAATTAACTACATTTCAATTAAATTACAATTACAATTACTCCAACCCTGGTAGGAAGGGGTAAGGTGTGGGTGGCAGGGGAAGGGAAGCAAAGGGATGACAGGGAGCGGAAGTGGAGGGGATGGGGGTTGCCAGGGGAAGGAGAGGGAAGCAGAGGAATGGCAGGGGAATTATAACAAGTCACGCATTGTGTGGACGCCGCTTTAGAGGGAAGGAAACATGTCCTTTCATGGATCTCAATAACATGCGCGAGAAGATAATTATATGCATCCTTATGTTCACATTACTGTTGCAGATTCGCGGCAATATGATGCTGAAGTTTCCGCGGGAGACGATGGCGGCCGCAGTTTTCTTAATATCAAGCGACAATGTCAGGAAACAGGGGGAGAGAGGCGCGTGAAGTCGTCAGAGTTCAACAGCAGGTGCCACCCAGGTCTTGGGTGCCACCAGCTCTAGACTCGGAGGGGTGCAATGTCAACTCCAGGCTACCTAAATCCGCCAATGCCAAACCGAGGTGACGTGTTGAATCGGCGCCCTTATGATAGCACGAGAGCCCCGATGGCCTGCCCCCAACGCAGCATCTACCGCTTCCTTGGCGTGGCCGAGGACGCGCCCTTCGCCGAGGTGAAGAAGGCCTACCACAAGGCGGCCCTGCGGCTTCACCCCGACAAAAACCCGGACAATATTAAGGCTGCCACCAAGCAGTTCCAGGCGCTACAGTCTGCCTTCAGGGTGCTGAAGGAGCGGGAGGAGAGGGGCCTGCCGCGGAAGAAGGGGGGCTGTGGGAAGCCTGGGTGCACCAAGTGCTCCAGGAAGAAAGCTCAGCAGGCCGAGGGCGGGCAGGAGGCCCCTCGGAAAGAGAAGAAGTCGTCGAAGAAAGGGGGCTGCGGGAAGCCCGGATGCACCAAGTGTTTCGGGAAGGAAGGGGGTCAGAGCGAGGCCCCGCCGAGAGAGAAAAAGAAGCAAAAGAAGGAGCCCAAGAAGCGCCCCAAGGGGAGCGCGGAGACAGAATTTGAGCGGGAAAAGCGGCGAGCCGATCGGAAGTACTGGAGACATCGCCGCCGCAAGGAGAGGGAGGAGGAGGAGGAGCGTCGCTGGCTGGAGGAGGAGGAGGAGAGGATGGAGCAGGAGAGGGAGTACAGACAGATGCTGTACGAGCAGAAGAGGGAGAGGCGGGAACAGGAACGGATCCTTCAGCAGGAGGAGTTGAAGAGGTTTGTTGAACACCGGAACCGCCTGCTGCGAGAGCAAGAGGAGGAGGAGAAAAAGAGGCGGGCGAGGGAGAGAGTGGAGGACAGAAAGGAGGCCAAACGGAGACGTGAAGAGGAGAAGTGGGAGCAGTACCTTGAACTGCGAGCCAGCTGGCTGGGAGAGAGGCCGGGGGAGAACATGGCGGAGGTCAGGGCGCAGTTTCTCGCGGCCCAAGAGACGGTGAGGCGGGATGCCGAGAGGTTCAAGCAACGGGAGGAAAGGATGTATAGAGAGGCCGGCTGGCCGATTGAGCAGTTTGTTAGGCCTTTTCTACCGGGGGTGAAGCGAGCGAGGGAAGGGGAGGAGCAGTCGGCGCCAAAAGCGAAGAGTGCCAAAACGATGCACTAAGCACCTCACCCGCCCTGCCCGGTAGCGCTGTGGCCTTGAAAAAAGAAAAGTAAAACAAGTATAAAAATAATAAAAAATAATAAAAAAAATCCGCAAAAAAAAAAAAGATAAGACCAAAAAAAATGTGTGCAAGGTTTTACAACTTGGTTAAGTTTCAGTTCATTTTACCTTTAATTTAAATAAGGATTTAAGTTTAACGTTGAAAAAGGAGCAAGGATCCCACTTAAAACAGTCGTCCGGCGCTTGAAGAAAAGCTTGTAAAATGCAGAAAAAAACGTTGCCAACTGCACAAACAATATGACTGTGTGTGTGTGTGTGTGTGTGTGTGTGTGTGTGTGTGTGTGTGTGTGTGTGTGTGTGTGTGTGTGTGTGTGTGTGTGTGTGTGTGTGTGTGTGTGTGTGTGTGTGTGTGTGTGTGTGTGTGTGTGTGTGTGTGTTTGGGAGAAAGGGGAAGACCACAACAACGGAAGGATATCAGAAATAAAAGTAATGGAAAGGGATGAAGACCCTGGCTTAGTGGCCCGGATTCCATGTAGCTACACCCTGGCTTCATTGTCTGGGTGGGATGCTGACCTTGGCTTAACTGCCTGGGTGGGATGCTGACCTTGGCTTAACTGCCTGGGTGGGATGCTGACCCTGGCTTAACTGCCTGGGTGGGATGCTGACCCTGGCTTAACTGCCTGGGTGGGATGCTGACCCTGGTTTCATTGCCTTGGTGGGATGCTGACCTTGGCTTAACTGCCTGGGTGGGATGCTGACCTTGGCTTAATTGCCTGGGAGGGATGCTGACCTTGGCTTAACTGACTGGGTGGGATGCTGACCCTGGCTTAACTGCCTGGGTGGGATGCTGACCCTGGCTTCATTGTCTGAGTGGGATGCTGACCCTGGCTTAACTGCCTGGGTGGGATGCTGACCCTGGCTTCATTGTCTGGGTGGGATGCTGACCCTGGCTTAACTGCCTGGGTGGGATGCTGACCCTGGCTTAATTGCCTGGGTGGGATGCTGACCCTGGCTTAATTGCCCGAGTGGGATGCTAACCTTGGCTTAATTGCCCGGGTGGGATGCTGACCCTGGCTTAATTGCCTGGGTGGGATGCTGACCTTGGCTTAATTGCCTGGGTGGGATGCTGACCTTAGCTTAACTGCCGGGTGGGATGCAGACCCTGGCTTAACTGCCTGGGTGGGATGCTGACCCTGGCTTAACTGTCTGGGTGGGATGATGACCCTGGCTTAGCTGCCTGGGTGGGATGCTGACTTTGGCTTAACTGCCTGGGTGGGATGCTGACCTTGGCTTAATTGCCTGGGTGGGATGCTGACCCTGGCTTAACTTCCTGGGTGGGATGCTGACCCTGGCTTAATTGCCTGGGTGGGATGCTGACCCTGGCTTAACGGCCTGGTTGGGATGATGACCCTGGCTTAATTACCTGGGTGGTATGCTGACCCTGGCTTAAATGCCTGGGTGGGATGCTGACCCTGGCCTAACTGCCTGGGTGGGATGATGACCCTGGCTTAATTGCCTGGGTGGGATGCTGACCCTGGCTTAGCTGCCTGGGTGGGATGCTGACCCTGGTTTAATTCCCTTGGTGAGATGCTGACCCTGGCTTAACTGCCTGGGTGGGATGCTGACCCTGGCTTAACTGCCTGGGTGGGATGATGACCCTGGCCTAACTGCCTGGGTGGGATGATGACCCTGGCTTAATTGCTTGGGGGGGATGCTGACCCTGGCTTTACTGCCTGGGTGGGATGCTGACCCTGGCTTAACTGCCTGGGTGGGATGCTGACCCTAGCTTAATTGCCTGGGTGGGATGCTAACCCTGGCTTAATTGCTTGGGTGGGATGCTGACCCTGGCTTAATTGCCCGAGTGGGATGCTGACCTTGGCTTAATTGCCTGGGTGGGATGCTGACCCTGGCTTAATTGCCTGGGTGGGATGCTGACATTGGCTTAATTGCCTGGGTGGGATGCTGACCTTGGCTTAACTGCCTGGGTGGGATGCAGACCCTGGCTTAACTGTCTGGGTGGGATGCTGACCCTGGCTTAACTGCCTGGGTGGGATGCTGACCTTGGCTTAACTGCCTGGGTGGGATGCTGACCTTGGCTTAATTGCCAGGGTGGGATGCTGACCCTGGCTTAACTTCCTGGGTGGGATGCTGACCCTGGCTTAACTGCCTGGGTGGGATGCTGACCCTGGCTTAACTGCCTGGGTGGGATGATGACCCTGGCTTAATTACCTGGGTGGTATGCTGACCCTGGCTTAAATGCTTGGGTGGGATGCTGACCCTGCCCTAACTGCCTGGGTGGGATGATGACCCTGGCTTAATTGCCTGGGTGGGATGCTGACCCTGGCTTAACTGCCTGGGTGGGATGCTGACCCTGGTTTAATTGCCTTGGTGAGATGCTGACCCTGGCTTAACTGCCTGGGTGGGATGCTGACCCTGGCTTAACTGCCTGGGTGGGATGATGACCCTGGCCTAACTGCCTGGGTGGGATGCTGACCCTGGCTTAATTGCTTGGGTGGGATGCTGACCCTGGTTTAACTGCCTGGGTGGGATGCTGACCCTGGTTTAATTGCCTTGGTGGGATGCTGACCCTGGCTTAGCTGCCTGGGTGGGATGCTGACCCTGGCTTAATTGCCTGGGTGGGATGCTGACTTTGGCTTAACTGCCTGGGTGGGATGCTGACCCTGGATTAACTGCCTGGGTGGGATGCTGACCCTGGCTTAACTGCTTGGGAGGGATGCTGACCCTGGCTTAACTGCCTGGGCTGGATGCTGACCTTGTCTTAACTGCCTGGGTGGGATAATGACCCTGGCTTAACTTCCTGGGTGGGATGCTGACCTTGGCTTAACTGTCTGGGTGGGATGCTGACCTTGGCTTAATTGCCTGGGTGGGATGCTGACCCTGGTTTAATTGTCTGGGTGGGATGCAGACCCTGGCGTAATTGTCTGTTTGGGATGCAGACCCTGGCTTAATTGCCTGGGTGAGATGCTGACCCTGGCTTAATTGTCTGGGTGGGATGCTGACCTTGGCTTAATTGTCTGGGTGGGATGCTGACCTTGGCTTAATTGCCTGGGTGGGATGCTGACCTTGGCTTAATTGCCTGGGTGAGATGCTGACCCTAGCTTAATTGCCTGGGTGGGATGCTGACCCTGACTTAATTGCCTGGGTGGGATGCTGACCCTGGCTTAATTGCCGAGGTGGGATGCAGACCCTGGCTTAATTGTCTGTTTGGGATGCATACTTACAATGCTTACAAGACTTATAAAGACAGACAGGCAAGCAGACACATACAGATAAACATACACACACACACACACACACACACACACACACACACACTTACTAACAGACTATTTAACTAACTAAGAAGCAAACACACACACACACACACACACACACACACACACACACACACACACCTTCAAGCCTGTACACCCAGAAGTATTAATCGGGGGTTGTGTCCCGTCTCCTAGCATCTGTTCCCCTCTCCTATAATTCCTTCCCCTTCTGTCTTTCTCCGGCATGTGACCACAGATGTTGCGCCGACTAAAATAAACACACCAACATACATACACACTAAAACATTCTTACATACAGAAACAGTCCTTTGACCTCTATCTAGGAACAATGAGTAGCGGGCTTTTTTTTTATATATATTTCTTTATGCCCCAGAACTGACTCCTTAGCTGTAAAAAAACCCAAAAAAAAAACAATCGCCGGTGTATCCTGAAATACTGCAGTAAAGGAGAGAGTCTACACACGTATGAAAAAGGAGAGGGGGAGAGACTTCAAGCGACCGAGAGCGTATTTCCCTCCCCAGCGCTCCCTCCCCTCCCTCCCCACAAGCCCACCCCCCCCCCGTCCCACACCCACACACGCCCCCGCCACACGCCCCCCCCCCCCTCCTCCTCCTCCTCCTCCTCCTCCTCCTCCTCCTCCCTCCTCCTCCAGCTACCAGGCCGCCACGAAGCCACTCGAGAAGTAAAATATTGCCACTACTTCTCTATCTACCTTTAGGCTCCTCCTCCTCCTCCTCCTCCTCCTTCTCCTCCTCTTTCCTGCTCCTCCTCCTCCTTCTCCTCCACCTCCTCCCTCTCCTTACTGCTCCCCTTTCTTGCTTTCTCGTTCTCGTTCGTGGTCTCTCTCTCTCTCTCTCTCTCTCTCTCTCTCTCTCTCTCTCTCTCTCTCTCTCTCTCTCTCTCTCTCTCTCTCTCTCTCATAAACACACACACACACACACACACACACTTTGGATGTTCTTACAATATCAAGTTAATGAGGAGGTTGAGGCCTGGCTGCCATTAATGACAAGATTAATTAAAAGTAACGATTATTAAAGGAGAAAATGATTTGTGCGGGGGATTAGTGCGAGTCAGAGAGAGAAATTGAGGGTGAAACAGACGGACAGAAACAGAGACAGAGACAGAGACAGAGAGCGAGAGCGAGAGAGAGAGAGAGAGAGAGAGAGAGAGAGAGAGAGAGAGAGAGAGAGAGAGAGAGAGAGAGAGAATTACATAGATAATCAGACCACACAGACCCAATGGTCCAGACTAGGTGGTCTGTCCTTAAACCTAGAGAGAGAGAGAGAGAGAGAGAGAGAGAGAGAGAGAGAGAGAGAGAGAGAGAGAGAGAGAGAGAGAGAGAGAGATAGATAATCAGACCACAGACCCAATGGTCCAGACTAGGTGGTCTGTCCTTAAACCTAGAGAGAGAGAGAGAGAGACTGAGACAGAGAGAGAGAAGGGGAGAGGATAAGGTCTTGGAGTGGTCGTTGTTTCGAAGCAGCCGCCGTGTGTGGGGGTCATGAGGTCATAAACAGGGCCCTGAAGTGTGGCCGCGGTCAGGGGGCGGGCCGGAGCAACATAAGGAGTCAGGAGGCTGTGGAGTGTATGGTCGTTACTGTCCACGAGAGCCACGGCCCCGCGCTGGCCTGGGCCGAGACCCTGGCGGGGGAGTGTTTTAGTGTGTGTGTGTGTGTGTGTGTGTGTGTGGCGGCGTGGTGCCCTGACACACACACACACGCGCACACACACACACACACACACACACACACACACACACACAGAGAGAGAGAGAGAGAGAGAGAACAGGTACCGGACCAACACACACACACACACACACACACACACAGCAGTTCTTTGTTCGCCTCTCAGCCACTCGAAATAACGCCGCGAAATGACCTTCAAACTGTGAGTGAGTGGCCGGAGAAGGGAAAGACTGCTGCTACTGTTACGACTTCCGCTGCTACTACAACTACTACTACTGGTGCTACTACTACCACTACTACTACTACTACCACTACTACTACTACCACTGCTCCTACTACCACTACTCCTACTACCACTACTCCTACTACTACTACTACTACTACTACTACTATTACTACTACTATTACTACTACTACTACTACTACTACTACTACTACTACTACTACTACTACTACTACTACTACTGCTACTACTACTACTACTACTACTACTGTTTCTATTTAATTTCTCCCTTTCCACCCCATCCCTGACTCTCTTTCCCTTTATCCCACGACCTGTATAGAGTCAGAGAAGGTTATGCAGTACCCTTTACCGCCGCCAGAGGGCTTTACGGGCGGCAGGAAGTTGAGAAAGGAGCAGCGAACTTCTACGAATGGGGACGTTAGTTGCAGGAGTGAGTTGAATGTGAAGAACAACGAGAGGAACTTGCTCTTTATGGGGCAGGCTCATTCTTTCCCTTTCCACGGCTGGCACGCGTGACTGGCAGCTGCACTGGATTGGGCATATCAGCGTGGAACGGAAAGTACTGCACAGGCTCGGCGTGTGTGTGTTACCGAACTGTTACTGTAAGAAAAAGGAGATTAGAAGGAAGGAAGGAGAAGAGGAAGAAGGGAAGAGGAAGGAGAAATGGAAAAGAATGAAGAAAACAGAAAATGATGATGGAAAGAAAGAACGGAGGAAAGGAGAAGAAATGGCAACATGGGGAGGAGGGGGAGGAGAAGGAAGACAAGGCTTGATGCTACATAGACTAGCTGGGGATGTTGGTCCATACTCTTAAACGTATCGGGCTCCCATTACAACAATTTACCAAGGCCACAGAGAAGATTAACCGGGTGTTACGTACATTAGAGCGTAAGAACATTACGTCCCCTCTGTCTCCTCTCCTTCCTCTCCCTCTTCTCCCTCCTCTTTTTTTTCTCTTGTTTTTTCATCAAGGGTATAGTAAGATGAAGTGTGTTAGTGGTGAAGGTACAGGTGGGGGAGAGGGAAAGACAGTACCTCTTCGACCTCCTCTCCCTCTCTCTCCCCCTGTTCCTCTGCCTCTCCCTCCCCCTCTTCCTTCTCCTCTTCTCATTCCTAGCAGTCTAGCCCAACCAACGAAAGGGTGCAGACGTGTGGCTGTCTGCTCGAGCAGCAGTTCATGACTGCCAACCCGGCTCTCCATACAGCCCTTCAGGCTTAGGTTTAGAGTAATAAAGTTAGGTGTCCATACTTCCCCGTTGTCAGCTTTGCCAGTCATTTTCTTCTCCCTTTAGGGACCAGGGTACTTGTCCCTGGTCCAACTATCGGGCCACTCTCTCTTGTTAAAGCCTACGGAGTGCCGCGCAGGGAGCCTGCGGGTGAGCACACCGTCCGGCCTCCCTAGAGCACATTAGAGGTTACCCCGATACCCAGTAAACCCTCCAATTATTCCTCCCCTTTGCGTCCCACTCCTCCCCTGAAGGGGAAGAGTGTACCCTATGGCCGAGCGCCACCCCTCTCCTCCCCCAGTAGGGGGGGAGGAGCACCGGACCGACCTCCCCCACCTGAACGACCACCACCGCCTGAACGCCTACCCACACCCGACCGACCACCACCACCCACCACCACCACCCCGCTCGTTGACCCGCTTCGCGCAAAGTTTCTGATCATTCACTCTGGCGACGTCAAACTTTCAAGTTTGAATGGTTTTATCATCAAAAAAGTGATTGACGGCCAGGCAGGCGCAGTCAGTGATGTTAAGAAACTTGCCAGTGGAGACCTGCTCGTAGAAACATTCCTCCCCTCACAAGTGCGAGACTTGATGAAGCTTCGGATGTTTCACTGCTACAAGGTTGCTGTTTCGATTCCGGTGAACATGAATTCGTGTAAGGGTGTTGCCACCCATCCCGATTTCATTGACATGGAGGTGGATGACATCCTTGAGCAGATGAAGGATCAAGGCGTAATTGAAGCCCGCCACGTAACTCATCTAGTCAGCAACACGAGGATTAAGACCGCCACTGTTGTTTTCACTTTTGCCGGCTCTGCTCTCCCTCAGAAAGTAGAAGTTGGCTACAAGAAGAAAGAATGTAGACCGTACATCCCCAACCCCCTTCGTTGTTTTAAGTGTCAGCTGTATGGCCACCATGGAAGCGCCTGTCGTTCTCCAAAGCTTTTCTGTGCCAGATGCGCTGGAGAGGGTCACAAGGTCGAGGAATGCCTATCTCTGACTGAAAAGTGCCATAACTGTGAGGGTGCTCACTCCACCACCTCGCGAGAAGGTGGAGAAAGAGGTCTGCACAGTTAAGGCTACTGATGGCATTTCTTACTTCGATGCAAGGAAGAAGGTGAAGGCTGTGCATGACACGCCAGCACCGAATGTTTCCTTCGCATCGGTGGTAAATGCCAAGCCCGAGATGCATTCTGTGTCAGTCCAAACTGACCCGACTCCGCCATCTCCACCCCCCTCTACCCCCACACCTGCTTCTCTCACAGTAAACACTGCTGCCACCACCACCAACTCAACACCCAACACTAGCTCTGTCTCAACTACCACTGCTACTGATGCCTCTACTACTACTACTACTGCCACCACTACCACTACTACTGCTACTACTACTGCCAACACTGCTAACTACTCTAATGCTGTCACCAGTCCTTCTGTCAAGCCGAAGGACGACAAGCGTGATTGCATTAACCTCACCACCCTCCAAAAAACTCGTGCTGCTGTCAACCCTGAGCCCGCGGGGGAGCGGCGTGGGCGAGACACTGCCTCCTCCCGAGGCAGGTCTACCTCACGCTCCCTCTCCTCGAGCTCCAGGGAGCTCGTGATAAATGAGTCCATGGAGGTCTCCACTGGTAATGACCAGAAGAGGTCCTCTGGCAGCCGCTCTCCCGGCGATGGGAAGCGGCGACGTAAGAAACCTAAGAACACCGGCCAACCCCGCTCCTCTTAAACCATGGCTTTCGCGGTACTTCAGTGGAGTTGTAGAAGTTTGCGGAATAAAGAACACAATTTAGCACTATTAATTCACTCACACAGGCCGTCCGTTATTTGTCTACGAGACTTGGAGATCAACCTGATCCCCAAGCTCTTAAACACTACCACTCGTATAGAAGACACGTAGGTCACGGCGTTGCCGTGTACACCCACAAGACACTGCCACAAACAGAAGTGAATTTGAACTCTACTCTGGAAGCTGTCGCGTGCAGAGTAAAATTCAATGGCACGTATCTGGCTATTTGTTCCCTGTACTGTCCACCTCATGGCCGCATTGATGATGGTGCACTCACTTCACTTTTTGATGAATTACCCCGTAATAAATTAATTTTGGGCGATTTTAACGCACATCATCATCAATGGGGAAGTCTGAGGTGTGATGGTCGCGGAGAGCAAGTAGTGTACATCCTGCTCCACACAAACCTCTGCCTTCTAAACGACGGAAGTGCGACTCGTGTAGATGATCGGACAGGCAACGCGTCCGCCATCGACATGTCTATAGCCTCCCCGGGCATACACGCTGACTGTACCCGAGGTACTTTCGACGACTCCTTGGGAAGTGACCACCTACCAATCTGCATTTCTTATTCACGCGACATTGTCACACCACCTCCGCCACCTAAACTTATCTTTATAAAAGCAGACTGGGAGTCCTTTTCAAGGGTCGTTGATATTGATATATCCAGGGATGACATAGATGCTAAGGTCGATGGCGTGCAACACTCCATCTTACACGCCGCACGGGCTACTATTCCAACAACTTCAACAATTCGCACAAAGCGTGCAGTCCCATGGTGGACACCAGATTGCCGAGAAGCACTCCGAGAACGCAATAGGCGATACAGGATCTTTAGTAAACAGCCCACTAATTTCAACTTCATTGCATACAAAGAGGCACGGGCCAAAGCAAGGAGACAAATTAGAACATGCAAACGCAACTCCTGGCTTAACCACGTATCCACAGTGAATCGCTTCACCCCCCTCAGCCAGGTCTGGTCCATAGTACGCTGCCTCGACAACAAAAGACCATACAACCCCATCACCACCCTCTTCATAAACAATAGCACCATCGACGATCCTGTGGATATAGCTAACACCATGGCCAGGAGTTTTTCCAACTTTAGCAGCTCGGCCAACTATAACCCTGCCTTCCTACACCACAAGCACGCGGCCGAGCAAAATAACATAGACTTTGCCACGGAAGACGTAAACTCTGACTACAACACCGAGTTTACGATGAATGAGCTTCTCCTTGGGCTAAAGACCTGTAAAGGCACCAGTCCTGGACCTTCCACGGTCACGCACGGTATGATTCAGCATCTTGGCCAGGACAACCTGACCAAGCTGTTAGCATTGTACAATGAGCTCTGGACGTCTCGAACGTTTCCAAACTCATGGCACTTTGCGCACGTCATACCGATACCGAAGAGTTCTGGCCGCCTTACGGATCCCAGTTCGTTTCGTCCTATTGCTTTAACGGAGTGCTTATGTAAGGTCATGGAACAAATGGTAAATAAAAGGCTACTTTTTTTCTTAGAGTCAAAAAAATTGTTAAATGATCAACAGTGTGGCTTTCGAAAGTATCGAAGCACAATGGATCATTTAATGAATTTGGAGCAATGTATTTCAGAGGCATTTGCCAAGAAAGAATTCACGATAGGGGTGTTTCTCGACATCCACAAAGCCTTTGACATGACATGGCGACACGGAATTCTCATGAAGCTGCATGCTTACGGTTTAAGAGGAAACTTGCCTATTTTTGTTTGTAACTTTCTGAAGGACAGAACATTCTCTGTCAGGATGCCTAACAACGTAATCTCGGACGTATTCGTCCAGGAAAACGGGGTGCCCCAGGGCAGTGTTCTTAGTCCAACTTTATTTTGTATTATGATGAATAATATTCTGTCGACAACTCCCGTCCCCCGAAACCTTAAATACTCACTGTACGCCGACGACTGTGCGATATGGCACTCCTCGCGATACGCACAGTTCTCGGCTGGGCGGATGCAAGTTGCACCTGACTTCGTCCAGTACTGGGCCTCGCGGTGGGGTTTTAAGTTTTCAGTTCATAAATGTATCGGTGTTGTTTTTACTTTACGTAACGTACCTGATTTGCGCTCAACTTTAAATAACCAGCCGATACAGTTCAAAAATTCAGTTAAATTCCTAGGTCTGCACTTTGATAGCAGACTCAATTGGAAAATTCACGAAAATAACTTGCTTGTTCGTTATAGTAAGAAAATAAATATCCTCAAATATTTATGCGGCACCTCTTGGGGAGCAGACAGAAAATCTTTATTAATGGTGTACAAATCCCTGATTCGAACTCACATAGACTATGGCACGCAAGTGTATGGTTCGGCATCCGACGCCACGCTGAGTCGGTTGGATGTGTTTCAGAATGAATGTTTGCGTAAGTGCCTTGGAGCCCTAAGATGTACAGGCACAGCCCGGCTTGAGGTGGAGGCAAATGTTCCCCCCTCCGTATCCGTCGAGAGCACTTGGTGCTCTCGTACGGGATTAAAACACTCCGGAAAACCAGCATTGGCAACGTGGCCTGCGCCCCACTGGTGCAATATGAGCACGGGCTCAGAGCACCGCGCAGGCCACTTGCCGTGCGCCTCCACTCGCTGTGCCAGGAGCTAGGTGTGGATTTGAGTGACTGCGACAAACTGGTGACGTTAAATATAGCGCCATGGGAAACACCGAACATACACATAAATTGTGACATGCTACCACGACCTAAACCCATGACGCCGGAGGCGGAGGTCCACCAGCACTTCCGTGCCCTGCTCGCTAGTCACCAGAACTCCCACCACGTGTACACTGACGGCTCCAAGACGGATGAGTGTGTGGGTGCAAGTGTATGGTCGAGTGAATGTGCCTTCAGGTATCGGCTGCCGACCCATAGATCTGTCTTCTCTTCAGAAATTTTCTCTATTGATAAAGCCATAGATTATGCTACTAATTCTCATCACAATTCAATCATTATATTTTCAGACTCAATGTCAGCCCTTCAGCCCATTGAGTCCTTGCGAACAGACACAATTGAAATACAGGGTCGTATCATTAATAAACTCCACTCATGTCCCAAGTCCATCTCGCTGATCTGGGTGCCTGGTCACTGCAACATACACGACAATGAGCAGGCAGACGCCTTAGCTAAATCGGCTGTCGAACTCGAGGGGACCTGGGAAGTCCCTCGTGATCTTCAGTCGAGTCTCTCTCTTGCGAAAACATCAATACATCTTCTGTGGCAAAGTCAGTGGACCGACCTGGCTCTAAACACCGTCAAACCAACCCTAGGCGAGTGGAGCACTGCAAACCGCTCCACTCGCCGCGACGAAATCGTCCTGAGCCGGGTGCGCATGAACTGCACCCGGCTCACACACCTGACCCCTTACATCAATAGAACATTTCCACAGATGTGTCAGACTTGTGATGTTTTACTGTCTATCAGTCACCTCATCTTGCACTGCAGTAGATTTACCCGTGAACGCAATCCACTGGTAAACTACTGCAGAGCGAGGGATATTCCCGTCACCTTGGACGCAGTTCTTGGTGACGGAAATCCCGAGGTGACCGACATATTGATGCTTTTCTTAAGAGAGACCCGCTTGATCGACGAGATGTGACGACATTACTTTTTTTTTTTTTTGGCTCTTCTTTATCACTATATATGAAATATATACATAACATCATGGTAATGCTACATATATACCTTATGTAAACAATGTACTATTACTGTTGTGGTCCACGTGATAACCTACAGGTGATACATATAAAATTGATATATATGTTATCTCACTTTTATATGCGGTGTTGGTCTATTGCTGGGCCACACAGCCCTGTGTGTGTGTGTGTGTGTGAATGTGGTATTCCCTGTGTCCCCGCCCACCCCTACTTAGCTAGCCTCGGATAGGTCCCCTTAAATGTATTTGTTCTATTTTATTTTTTTCCTATTTTTTTTATATATATATATATATATATATATATATATATATATATATATATATATATATATATATATATATATATATATATATATATTTTTTTTTATATTTTTTTTTGGTAAGCTATGTGGATGAGGTGAATGAATGACTATGAATGATGATGATGACAAAAAAAGATTAAAAATAAAACTACAAACCTCAAAAAAATAATAAATATGGCCTAATAGCCCAGCCAGGGCTGATTTCCAAAGAAAAAAAAATCATTACTAGCTAAATATATGCAAGGGTGGGCTGAGAAATTCATAGCCTGACTGAGGAGTGATGAAATTTGACATGCATAAAGCTCAACGCATCTTATTAATGACTGTATTCTTTCTTTCCAGGTAAACCCACATATGATGGTCAAAGGAAGTCTTCAAAAGTGAGTAGTATCGAATCCTCTTGAAAATGGACTAAATTCTTGCGCTGGGCTGTCCTGTGGTGTTGAGTAGCTCTCTTTCTTCGTACGCAAATGTCTATCTAAGAAGAATTGCACTGCTTCGGCGCCTGTATTGATGAGGATAAGTCTTGATGGTAGATAAGGTTGATTATGGATTTAGGGCCACTTTCACAGTTCGCCATGATGCGTTACTAAGCCTCCAAACCAACACCAAAGACTTGGAAAATTCCTCGTGTAGTATTTGGTGTTCATGTTTAGGTTAAGAAAGTTGAGGAAACCGTGCGGGAAATCTCGTGTGTTTTTGGTGTTGCGTCGAACACTCAACCGTTGTGGAGTGTAGAAGACTGAAGAGTTGGGTTCGGGCGATTACAGAGCCAGAGTGATGGACTGTGCTAGTTGCCCTTCGTCTTGTGTGTTAGGTTGCCTTGTATTGGGTAGATTTCCTCCTCGTACTCTGTGTTATTTCAAGCGTTATCCTCACCGTCTCTTTTAAAGCCTTTCAACCCGAGGGAAGTGTGCTTCGACCTGCTAGGAAAACAAAGCTTATCAACACTACATTAAAATAAAATAAAAATAATCAATAAGAGAAATCAGATAAATAGATAGATAAATTCATTAATCTAATGCCTTTCAACACAAGAGGAGCGTGCCTCGATCTGCTAGAAATGAAAATAAAATACAAAAAAAAATTCGGTAGAATAAATACGATAAATAAATAGATGAAATAATAGATTAATACAAAACCTTTCAACACATAATAATGTGTTCCTCAATGAGGCTCATTCCGCAAGAAATACAAAGTTTTTCTACAACAAATAGAAATGAAAAGATAAATAAAAATCGGTACATACAACAAATGAAACCGATAATTAAATGGATAAATCAAGATAAAGAAAAAAGCATTTCAACACAAGAGAAATAATAAAACGGCTTTCACCAGTGAATAATGAAATATTAAAAAAATAGCAAAAATCAGTAAAATTAATAAAGAGGTAGATAAACGGATAAATAAATAGCCTTCACCCAAATGAGCAGTCAGCCTCAGTCTACTAACAATAAAAAAATTAATTAAAGAGTGCCTTCACTCAACCAACTAATTAAAAAGAAACAATAATAATATCAATAATCCTGTTCATTACAATCATATTCAAATTTATCACCGGGCCCCGAAATGTTGTATGAAAATGTGTGTGTGTAGTGAATCCGGAATCAACAGAGAGAGAGAGAGAGAGAGAGAGAATTACATTACATAGAATTACATAGAAAATTAGACCACACAGACCCCATGGTCCAGACTAGGTGGTCTGTCCTTAAACCCAAGTGATTTTACATCAATCAGAAGGCTCCAAAACGTTGCATTTCTACTCTAGTTGATATTAAATTGAAGGCAGTGACGGTCGATATTTTTTTTTGAAGGAGTCAATCGTGTTACACTGGACCACTGATGGTGGGAGCTTATTCCATTCTCGCACTACAACGTTGGTGAAGAAAAATTTGGTGCAGTCTGAATTTACTTGTCTACATCTGAGTTTTACGCCATTGTTCCTCGTGCGCAAAGTGTCATCGATCATAAACAATGTTGATCTGTCTACATTCGTGAAACCATTAAGTATTTTAAAAAATTCGATCAATTTTCCTTGGAGGCGACGTTTCTCAAGAGAGAACATGTTAAGGGTGGAAAGTCTTTCTTCGTAGGATTTGTTGCGCAAGGAAGGGATCATTTTCGTTACCCGACGCTGGACACCTTCTAATTTAGAAATATCCTTTGCATGGTGGGGAGACCAAAACTGTACCGCATATTCCAAGTGGGGTTTGACTAAACTATTGTAGAGCGGGAGTATTACATCTTTATTCTTGAATAAAAAGTTTCTTTTAATGAAGCCCAGCATTCTGTTCGCTTTATTTGCTGCATCGATGCATTGCTGTGAGAATTTGAGGTTTGACGCGATTTTGACACCCAAGTCCTTGACGCATTGAACACTTTTGAGTTTAACGCCGCGCATTTCGTAATCGATCTTCTTATTCCTCGTTCCAACTTGAAGGACCTGGAACTTGTCTACGTTAAAGGGCATCTCCCATCTATCTCACCAAGCTGAAATTTTGTGCAAATCCTCTTGGAGGCCTTGCCTGTCTTCGTCAGTGAGAACTGAATAACCAATCTTTGAGAGAGAGAGAGAGAGAGAGAGAGAGAGAGAGAGAGAGAGAGAGAGAGAGAGAGAGAGAGAGAGAGAGAGAGAGAGAGATGCCTGTCACGTCCAATATATATAGCAGAGGTGACAGTTTTGACATACTGGGCAACCCTAATTTTACCGGACGAATGCGAAGCTGCCAGACGGATAAATATTTGAGGGCTGCGTGACTGGCTGTATCGTCCCGTGCTGGGGGTGTCGGTGCTGCTGGTTCTGGGGCTTCCTGGGCGAGACTTGGACTAATATGCAATGTACCACGAAATGAATGTGTGCAGTAGTGAGTCCTCCCGAAATTGGCCCCTCTTTCGGCCACCTCTTTGGAGTCTTATTAGGAGCAGCGAGTAGCGGGCTTTTTTTTTATATTATTGTTTCCTTTTTTTGTGTGTGCCCTTGAGCTGTCTCCTTTGTTGTCAAAAAAAATGCATACACACACACACACACACACACACACACACACACACACACACACACACACACACACACATACACACTCATAATAACTGACTCACTCATACATACACACACTCCCAAACACACTCATTTCTAGTTTCTTTTTTTTATATGAGCCGTGAATAGCGGGCTTTTTTTTAATATTTATTTTGTTGCACTAGAGCTGTTTTCTTTCCTGTTAAACACACACACACACACACACACACACACACACACACACACACACACACACCAAACTACATATTACTTCACACAGAGTACATCGGAAAACTTGTCAAAATCGTGGAAAACTAGTCAAAATCGTAGTTCCTGATGTAATAATTGCATAAGTGCTAATGTAGGACTTTTGACAGCTTACATTTGTTCCTTCTAAGTTCAGCAGCGGATCGTTAAGGGACAAGGGGATTATAAGAATAGTTTATAAGAATAGTTTGGTGTGCTATGGATGATTTACAGCGACAGTTCTGAATGCATATTGATTTTAGGTGATCGAGTGTCGTCTATTTTTCTCTTGGTGTCTCTCTGGGTCGGAGGAATATGTTCGCATTTGTGTCCTTCATAGATTATTCGCATGCCACTTTGTTTACTTCACACTACATAACCAGGTGACCAGTATTAGGAGTCACTGTGCTCGACTTGATTTATTTGGTATTTTCTACGGGCCGTCGTTATTCGACAAGGGCCCGTTTCCCCCTCAGGGGAAAATCATACCACCACCACCACCACTTGATTTATGTTTTGTTTTGCTTTCTTTTGTTTTCCAGTTTTCGTCGATTTCTGTATACATACCGTGTTTCGTACCAGATTATGTGTGTGTGGTCTACTGTAATGACTTTGCCAGTGTTTTTAATGTATTATATGGGAGTTTTAGCATATTTTAAATTTTACGGAAACTGTGGTCAATGAACTGTCTATCTGTCTATCTATCTGTCTCTGTAGCGTAAATGTGTCCAGGAATCTGCTCGCATTTGTGTCCTTAACATATTAGGTACTTTGATACTTTAGATACTTTAAATGACGCTACATAAGACCATAGGAACAGTATTAGGAGTTACTTTGATACTATTTTCCTCTTGAAATCTTTGTAGCGTGACTGTGTTGAGGAATCTGATCGCATTTGTGTCCTTCATAAATTACGTACTTTGATACTTTACTTTGTTAATATGACACTACATAAGACCAGCGGACCAGTATTAAGAATCACTTTGATACTATTTTCCTCTTGATGTCTGTGTAGCGTGACTGTGTTGGGGAATCTGGTCGCATTTGTGTCCTTCATAAATTAGGTACTTTTATATACTTTGTTTGACGCTACATAAGACCAAAGAGAACAGTATTAGGGGCTACTTTGTTACTATTTTCCTCTTGATGTCTCTGTAGCGTGACTGTGTCCAGGAATCTCGCATTTATTTCCTTCATAAATTACGTACGTTGATACTTTAGATACTTTGACACTACGTAAGATCACCTGACCAGTATTATGAGTCACTGTGATACTATTTTTCTCTTGATGTCTCTCTAGCGTGACTGTGTTGAGGAATCTGATCGCACTTGTGTCATTCATATATTAGATACTCTGATACTTTAGATTATTTGTTTATTTGCCACATCATAAGATTAGCAGAACAGTATTGGGAGTCACTTCGATACTATTTTGCACTTTGTCTCTGGCGTTGCTGAGGGTCCAGGACTATGATCGCATGTGTGTCCTTCATATGTTGGGTAGTTTGATGCTTTATACACTTTACTTATTTGACGCGACATAAGCGGAGCAGTGTTAGGAGTCACTTTGATGCTTCTTAACTTGACACTATATAACACATGAGAAATCAGTGTGTGTGTGTTTGTGTGTGTGTGTTTGTGTGTGTGTGTGTGTGTGTGTGTGTGTGTGTGTGTGTGTGTGTGTGTGTGTGTGTGTGTGTGTGTGTGTGTGGTTGCTTGCTCTACTCTTGCTTGAATCTTTTGTTCCGGGAAATATTTACATGATATGACTTTGTATTTTCTTTCCTTTTCCTCTTTCCCTCCTTTGCTGTCTAAATTTGCTTACACACACACACACACACACACACACACACACACACACACACACACACACATCTTCTCTTATTTCAGTCGTGTCACCGCCAATCAGAGTAACACTTCTCCGTGTGTGTGTGTGTGTGTGTGTGTGTGTGTGTGTGTGTGTGTGTGTGTGTGTGTGTGTGTGTGTGTACTAGACAATTAATCATTCAGTCATTCAGTCAGTTAGTCATTCAATCAATCAGTGTGTGTGTGTGTGTGTGTGTGTGTGTGTGTGTAACTATTCAATGGTTAAGTTATAATTTGGTTTAATGGGATAGTTTTATTACTTCTTTTATAGCTGTGTCCTGATGTTTTAATTGTTGTCTAACTTATCGAGGAGTAATTGGTTCATGTTAGTAAGGGTTTCATGCGCGTTTTAGTTTTATTTATCTTACTGAACTTACTGATCTTTATTGCTTTGTCTTAACTTTGGCTTTGATTTTTTTTTTTTCTGGCACTAAGTTTTAAATTTTTGGACTGCGGTTTTATTATGTGTGTTTCTGTATTTTGTTCGTGTTTAATTAATTTGAGTTGTATGCATATTGCTTGATTTTATGACTGTGTGTGACAAACGGTGGTCAATAAGCTATCTATCTATCTATCCATCTATCTATCTGTGTGTGTTTGTGTGTGTGTGTGTGTGTGTGTGTGTGTGTATGTGTGTGTGTGTGTGTGTGTGTGTGTGTGTGTGAGGGCATTCCTTCACCTCTATTCACACGCCAACCAATCGTTCATCACATCGACAGCCATTCAAAGCCATTGCGATACCTGAGCCGCCCAGCCGTCACGCGGACACCTGTAGCCCGGCTCCCACGCGGCGCTGTTTACCAAGTCAACACTCGCCGGTCCTTCATCAATGGAACTGCGAAAAGTCAGGAACCCTCGTGATCCATCCCTTGCCCGGCCAGAGCGAGGCTGTGAACGGATTGGATGAACGTTCCTGCCCCTGAAAATATGCCTCTACACTACACTTTTTGTTGTTGGGTATTTGCACTGTGTATAGATACGTTTGTTTTCATAGCGTAGAACCAGACTGACAGACAGATAGTAAAAAGTTGGAAAGTATTAAGGAAAGATCATGTTAGGTGAGTTAATGATAGGATAGATTGAGTTAGGTCAGGTTAGTTTAGGTTAATTTAGGTTATGATAGTTTTAAGGCTAGGTAGATTGTAAGTCATGTTAAGTAGGGTAGAGAGATTCGGTGGCTTCATTAATGTTCCTGCTCCTGAAAATACACGTCTGTACTATGCCATGTGTTGCTAGGTATTGGCGGTGTTTACATATACGCGTGTTTCGGTTAAAAATAAAGATGAACGCAGAAATAAATAGACGGAGAAAAGACTAACGGATTATAGACAGACAGAGGGAAGACAAACGGAGAAAGAGAGCCGGAGAAAGACAGACGCTGAGAAGATAGAAATAGAAAATACATGACGGAAGAAAGACAGACGGAGGAAAGATAAAAGAAGAAGAGATAGACGAAGTAAAGATAGACAGAGAAAACAAAAGTATCAAAGACTCCCGCAAGACGCCGTTGCCATAAATATAGAGACGGATAAAGATGCCGGAAAGAAAAAAAAAAAAAGGGATTGAATTAGTTAGAAGTTGGTGGTTAGGAGAAGCTGGTCGGCCGTGTGTTCTTCAGAAGGAAACATAACAAAGAAAAAGTAGCATCAAAGACTCCCGCAAGACACCGCCCCCATAAAGAGAGACGGAGAGAGAGGCCGGAAAAAGAATGATCGAATTAGTTAGGAGATGATGGTTAGAAGCTTGTCGGCCGTGTATTATCGAAGAGTGTTTATTTTTAGGACAAAGAAGACAAAACAAAAGGAAAAGTAGTATCAAAGACGCCCGCAAGACGCTATTCCCATAAAGATAGACGGAGAGAGAGGCCGGAAAAAGAGAATGATCGAATTAGTTAGAAGTCCGTGGTTAGGGAAAGCTTGTCGGCCGTGTGTTTACTTTCCTCGAGTGTTTACTTTTAAGGGCAAAGGAGACAGAACAAAGAGAAAGGAAAGTACCATAGACGCTCACATGACACTGCCCCGTATTTATAGATGGACGAAGAAAATAATAAGAAATAGACGGAGAGGAAACAGGCGGAGAGGCGGACAGAAGACAGTGAAAGGTAGGAGAAAGGAAATTATCAAAGACCCCCGCAAGACTCTGTTCCCGTGAGACAGACGGAAAAAGAGCGATCGAGTTAGAAAATCCTTGTTGTTGGAAGCTGGTCGGCCGCGTACGAGGAGACAGAACAAGGGAAACACGCATCAGAGACGCCCGCAATACTCCGCCCCCATAAAGATAGACGGAGAAAGAGTGATCGAGTTAGAAGATCGTGGTGGTTAGGAGCTGGTCGCCCGCGTGCGAGGAGACAGAACAAGGGAAACAAGTATCAAAGACTGCCACAAGACGCCACTACCATAAAGAAAGGCGGAGAAAGAGTCCGGAAAAAGAGCGATCGAGTTAGCTGAAGGGAAGGAAGTAAACTGAGATCAGAGTACCGTGAATTATAGGAGAAAATAAATTACCAAAGACTCCCACAAGACGCTGTTTTCATAAAGAGGCCGGAAAAAGATCGACTGAATTAATTAAAAGAAGGTGATTGTTAGAAGCAGGTCGGCCGTGTATTCTTCAGAAGGAAACAGAAAAAGGGAAAAGAAGTCAAAGACGAGACGTTTTGGCCCAAAGACTCCCACAAGACGCCGCCCCCATAATAATAGTCGGAGAAGGAGGCGGAAAAAGAGCGCTCGAGTTAGCTAAAGGGAAGGCTGCAAAGTAAGACCAGAGTACCGTGACGCGGAACCCTCAAGAAGTCCCGCTCTTTGATGTTACTTTCCCGGCTTCTGTAAAGACTCGCGCAATAAAGTGACAGAAAAATTACATCTCAGAGTGAGCGTCGACTTCTTTTGGCTGCAGATGAGGCAAAAAAGGAGAGGGAACGGGGAGGTTTCTGGTTTCTGGTTTCGTTCATGGTGTAGAAGAAGGGTCAAACTACCACCAGGGTCATAAAAATACTGCTGGAAATGCCCCAAACTCGTACGAATGCCTTGTCAAATGTGTGTTCTTGGGTACCGGAAATGTTTAAGAAAATGGCCAGACGCCTCCACCCCTCACGTAAACGGTTTCCAAAGGCCGAAAAGAAGATTAATCGGGTTTTCATGAGTGGTTTTCCACGGTCATGGTACAAAAGAAGGGTCAGACTACCACCAGGGTCATAAAAGTACCCCAGGAAATGCCACACACACCTACGAAAGCCTTGTCAAATGTGAATGCTTGGGGACCGGAATGTTTAAGAATATAACCCCCAGACTCTTCCACCTCACATGTCAACTATTTCCAAAGGCCGAAGAGGAGATTAATCGGGCTTTCATGAGTGCTTTTCCGCGGTCATGGTACAGAAGAAGGGTCAAACTACCACCAGGGTCATAAAAGTACTCCTGGAATGCCCCAAACTCCTACGAAAGCCTTGTCAAATATGTGTTCTTGGGGACTGAATTGTTTAAGAATATGACCCTCACCCTCACCTTCCCTCCCTTGCTTGTGTGGGGTGGCGCTTCCTCCTCCTCCTCCTCCTCCTCTTCTTCTTCCTCTTCCTCCTCCTCCTCGCAAGACCGTGAAAGTTGCTAGGAGGATGGAGGAGGGCAGCAGTATTTTGGCGGAAGATTTCAATGGATCGCTGAGGGAGCCTCTGCGGCTCTGAAGTTTATAGATAAAACTCCTGAGCTCGAGACAGTGATGAGGCGCGGGAAGTGACAAGCAGCGAGTGGCGGGCAGGGCGGTGGCAGGGAGGGAGGCAGAGTCCTGGGCCCGTATCCTCGAGAGCTATTAACTTTTACTCTTAAAGTTACTATCAAAGTTAATAGTTTCAAATTATTAAGAGTAAAAGCTATCCTCGTCAACTTTGAGTGCAAGTATTAGCAAATCCTGGCTACTACTGTCTTCTTCTTCTTCTTCTTTATGGCGGGCTCGTTGCTAAGGACGCCTCCGTGCAAAACGTAAACATCCGACATGAATTAAGTATATATTTCAAAAGAAAAATAAAGAAAAGATGTATAAATGTACAACAAAAACATAATAAATGGCAAACACAAGAAAATACTGAGATTTGTGGCAGATAGAAGCAGCCTCAAAGGCTGCTTTTACTCCGTCACTCGTCAATACCCGTATCTCCCCTCCTGCGTCACGACTTGCTCTGCTGAAATCACCGCACCATAACCACGTCATCTGCCCCAGTGAGCACATCTATGGGCCGGAAAACCAGCGCAGAAAAGGAGTAAGTTTAATTGGTCGCCAGATGAAACGGTCTTCTTACATCAAATTCAAGAAAAAATACGTATAATCAGAGGGTGCTATGGGAAGAGTATCACTCCTGAGGATAAGAAGAGAGTGTGGACTTAAGTGGCAGAAGCTGTAACAAGGTTAGCAATCACATATTCATGGTTCAGTTAGCTTACAAACTAACCTAACCTAATCAAGTGGGTATTTTTTGCATAATAACACAACCACTGACCTTCCAAACAGAACATACCTTTTTATTCTGTATCTGAATAGTTTCATTATGACCATTTCTGCCACAACCCCCTCTCCCTCAACAACCTAACATAACTAAACCTAGCCATGCCAAACCTGCCCCGTCCTACCGAACACATCCTAACTTAACATGCCAAGTTTGTTGGTGGGGAAGAGGGGGTTGGTATAGATAGTTAAGGCATATTTGCCTTGTTTTTATTCTTTATTTATTTATTTATTTTTATTGGGGGGGGGGGGGGTGCTAGGCATGCCAGACTATGGACACTTTTACTAGTACTTTATGTCAAGACTATATGGGAATAGGTACGTTTTGTGAGAATGGTAAAGTAAGATTAAAATAGTATATCTATAGCATTGGTCAAACAGATTATGGTGATATAATGTTAGATTGGAATGTACTCAAGATAATGAAATTAAGGTTAATGCTTTTATTTTTTGTTACATATTCACATATTCATGATTCAAGTAACTTGCAAACTAACCTAACCTCGTCAAATGGGTATTTTTGTATACGAACACAACCACAGAGTTTCCAGACAGAACATAATTTTTCCTACTGCTCCACGTGAATAGCATCATCATGACCATTTCTGCTGCAACCCCCACTCCCTCAACAATCTAACATAACTAAACCAACTCCTGCTAAACCTGTCCAACCTAACATGGTAGGTCCCCAAGTTTGTTAGGGTGGAAAGGGGGTTAGTATAAGAGAGTCAAGTCATATTTACCTGTTATTTTATTTATTCCTTATTTAATTTTTTTTGGGGGGTGGGTGGGTTGGGCATGCCAGGCTCTCAACACTTTTACAAGTATTTTATGTTAAGACTATTATCGGAATAGGCAGATTTGATGAGAATGGTAAAGTAAGATTAAAATATTATTTTGATAGCATTGGTCAAACAGTTTCTGGTGATATAATGTTAGGTTAAAAGTACTCAAAAGAATGGAATTAAGATTAATGCTTTGAATTTTTTTGTATAGCTGTATTGTGTAATATCCTCCTACTTAGAGAAAAGCATTTTAGAAAAGTAGGTAATGAAAAGTAGTATTTATGGCCATGTTCATAACAACTAAAAAGTTAATGTCTTATGATGCATGTAAATAAAATACTGTTACTGATTTAGCTTTCCATCACAGCATGTATTAAATGTTATTGGAGTAGGTATGGGAAATAAAAAGCATGCCATAGTGAAACGATTAAGAGACTTGCTTCACATTTTTACCCTGACAGTGCCTTCCCTGGGAGTGGACCCCGCACGCAGGATGACTGTGAGAGGTGTTGGTACAACGTACAACAAAAATCAAAGCCTCGCATTGCCAAGTGCAAGAATGAGCAGCGGCAGACTGGTAATTTTTTTTAGTTGTTATGTCTTTAAATGTAAAACTTATATTAGTTAGTTTTTTATGTGCTCACAGAATGCAGCTATACTGGCCACAATGCCTTTATTTCAGCTTAAAGTTAATAAGTTCATAGCAGTGAACTGCATATTTGATATAGAATTTTTTTTAATGTTCATCTGTCAATGACTATCAATCTATCTAAATACCTTGGTTGTCTTCCCCCAGTGAAGGGTTTTAGCCAAGACAGGCACACACTTACTCACACACTCACACTCATGTACACCACTCTCTCAGCTGCACAGCCCCTGAGGGAGTAAAAAAGGCCCTCACTGTATGGGGGATTAGCTGCACAGTTCAGACAGGGAACTTCCACACCAAGGCCTCACAGCATACACTGGTTTACCCCTGCCCCTTCATAACAATGACATTTCCCCCAGCACCTGAGTGCCCCACACGTGTGGCACCAAAGTTACGCAGGCGCCTGCCTATATAACTATGACATTAACTGTGGTAGATAAACTGGTGTATTTTTTTTTTTTTTTTTTTTTTTTTTTACATTGCTGCCTATTGCGCCGGTAGGCTTCTTCCCGGTGGATCCTGATGGTCGGTCCAAGGCTTCATTCCGGTGGGTCCTGATGGTCGGCCCAGCCCGTTCTGGCGCAGGCGAGTGTTTATAGTGGCGCCATCTTGCATTGGCTCATGCTGCCCTCCCAGAGCTCATTTTTGATCCTTGAATCTAGAGTCCGGGTTGATAGGTGGTCTTCTGGACAGCATGTGGGTAGTTTTAAGCCACTCGGCGGCGGCTGAAAAATCCCAGCTTGGTGGCACCGGGCGGGGATTGAACTCGCGTCCTCCTGAACACGAGGCCGTTACTTTGACGACTCAGCCACCGCCTCCCCAAACATGACATGACATCATAGGCTGCTCGTCTCATGTATTTGAAGGGATACCAGAGCCATTCAGCATTGACATGATGTGCTAGGGATAGGACAGCAGCAACAGTCAAGCAGCAGTGAAATATTGATTGGCCTGTATGTTTTTGGCAAAAACTTTTATATTCTCATTAAAACAATTTATTAATCACCCTTAAATTCATATTCTTTGTAGATACACACTTTATCAGTATTGCTAGAGACCATCCCAGCACATTGTTCATTACTTGTGGAAAAGATACCATTAGCTGCTCCGGCAACAGCCACTGCTTCAACATCTGCTGGCCCTATGACACCAGCCACTGCTTCATCATCTGCTGGCCCAATGACACCTGCCACTGCTTCAACATCTGCTGGCCCTATGACACCAGCCACTGCTTCATCATCTGCTGGCCCTATGACACCTGCCACTGCGAGGGATGACAATGAAGCTGCTCCA
This sequence comes from Eriocheir sinensis, assembly GCF_024679095.1. Taxonomy (NCBI): domain Eukaryota; kingdom Metazoa; phylum Arthropoda; class Malacostraca; order Decapoda; family Varunidae; genus Eriocheir; species Eriocheir sinensis. The sequence continues at coordinate 32,359 of NW_026111584.1, read as the reverse complement.
CCACAGTCACCACCTACTTTATCGGAGTTAAGAGATGCCTTTCATAGGGCAGCAGTATAATTTTTTGATGCTGGGGCTGAATATTACTGCCTCAAGGCTATGATTTTGTCACTTTTTTTTTTTTATTACCGAGGAGGTTAGGGTGGAAGGGGTGAAAAATAATCTCTGCTGTTTTTCGACAGAAATGGTTAGCAAATTCATTCAAAGCACAAAATTTACCAGAAAAAAATTGTGTGCCATTGTGAGTGGGTTTACTTGAGATTGGGCTCCAATACTCCTCCGTGGTCTAGTGGTCAGCATGCCTGCTTCTATGCGGGCCCGGGTTCGAATCCCGGCCCGGGCAGTCGGCGTGCAGCTCACCCAGCTGATCATCCTCCCTCTCGGGCTGGTCGATAAATGACTACCTGGGGAAACTGTGGTAACCCGGATGTCACACTGGCCCTGTGTCCCGGGGTAATGGGCTCCCTCCAACCACAGGCTCAAGGGCCAATGTTACGGAGATGAGCACCGAGGCCACGCGCTGCTACAGCGTATGCCCCAACTTTACCTTTACCTTTATTGGCTCGACTGACAGACATGGCTTTGTATGTCGAAGGTCACTGGTTCAATCACCACAGCCAGCACTCTCTAACTTGGATTTTTCCGAGTTCCCTAGAGCCTAGATTAATTTCTCGGTGTTAAATGAGGAGATTTGCACCGGCACCCAGTCATGGGTGTTACAAGATGCGTTGTTACAATCAGGGGCGTCATTTGGCCTTCAAAAGTGGGAGGGACATTAGGGCAGACAGTTTTATATATATATATATATATATATATATATATATATATATATATATATATATATATATATATATATATATATATATATATATATATATATATATATATATATATATTTACCATCATTAGCTTATAACACCTTTAGGCACCGATCATATTTGCATTTTATGTAGTCTGTGATGCAGGCAGGACATTCATTAGCATCTAATGAGACTCATGCTGCTCTCCAGTGCTCTCTGATGAACTCACAATCAAAGCTGCAGTATACCTCTATGGTAGCATTGAGTAATCTTAGGTCACTTGGTAAAATGTTCACCTAAGTCCGACCCAAGCTGACAACATAAACCTAAGCGTGTTTGCAAGCTGAATGTTTAGAATATTGGCATAATAATAAAAGATGCTGAAAACTGGATTCCACTAATTTATTAAATATATGAATAAATATATACTGAATTTGTAATGGAGTCAGGATAAAAAAAAAAGCTATGTTTTTCAGCGGTCATACCATGATCTCATGAAAATAATTAGGTTGACATATATAATTAATTACTACGTATTTTGGTATGATGACCATTGCACGTTAATACCATAGCTTTGCGAGCATTGAGTAATCTTAGGTCACTTGGTAAAGTGTTCACATAAGTCCGACCCAAGCTGACAACATAAACCTAAGCATGTTTGCAAGCCGAGTGCTAAATTGCATAATAATAAAAGATGCTGAAAACTAGATTCCACTAATAGAGTAATTATATACTGAATTTGTAATGGAGCCAAGATAAAAAAGCTATGTTTTTCAGTGGTCATACCATGATCTCATGAAAATAAATAGGTTGACATATATAATTAATTACTACGTATTTTGTTATGACGACTATTGCACATTAATACCATAGCTTTGAATCCAATGATGAGTATCTTCAAGCAAGACACAAATAGCAACAGATTGGTCACCAATTCACTCAGTAAACACAATACTCCAGAAAAGTATACACTGAATTCACAATAAAGTTGTTTTTCCACTTGGAACTTTGTAAACAGAAACCAAGTAATCTCGTTTTACTTCACTTATAAGTCATGATGTTCGCGATGTGGTCACCTCGACCTTTCGTTCCTCCTCCCTCACACTGGCAGACGTCACTAACAAGCTTTCTTACCACCATTATCTCAATACGAATAACCGGCAGGAGTAATTTGATTTCTAACTTGATTTTAAAGCAACAATAATTATAAATCATATTCTAAATTACATTGTAATGTCATCTTTTTCATTTGCATGTGTGTACCTTTCTGCTACAAATAAAAGCTTTTTTCCCATGTTTTGTTTTCCTTAACTCAAATATTTCACATTTTAATCAATAACAAAGGCATCAAACACTAATTGTATGCTCAAGCTATGTTTTTTTTTTTTTTCTGTTGACATAAACTACTTCGTTTTCCTTTGGTTCTATTATTTTCACATGGGTGCAGTCTATCACTCCCACAACACCGGCAAGTTGGTAGAATTCTGCTTGCTTTTCACGGATCTCCACCCTATCAAGGGGAGACTGGATAAACCTCCCGACTTCCTACGGGGCACTGAGGGCGGCCAGAGTTTCCGCAATCACCCTGCTTACACTACTCTGGCTTACCTCCAAACTCATCACTTGAACACTGCAGCAGTTTTCCTGTAGCCAAGTATCTTTAAGTCAAAATCACTTTCAACCCCGGGGTGAGGGAATGCTCCCTTTGAACTGGATCTTGTAGCTCTCTTCTCACCAAATCAGTCACATACTCCATTCCTGCACGGTCTAATATGTATGTCTTGACAAGTTCACCATCGTTATACAGTTCCAAAGCGTCCTATCAAACTCTAAATTGCGGAGGCGGGCTGGGCGAGGAAGTCCGGTGGCCATGTTGATATGGGTCTGGGTCTGGGATTCACTTAACTTTACTATTAAATGTTTAGAAGTCCTCGCCAGCACTCCCAAGTTAATACCAAAGTTAATAGTAGGTATTAGGCTAATAGTTGCTGAGGATACACTTTGAGAGTGAAGTTAATACTAAAGTCGAAAGTTAATACCAAGTTTAGTATTAATAGTTGTCGAGGATACGGGCCCTGAACTGTAGTGGTGTTGAAAGTCCGGCCCGGTGTAGGTCAGATTATAGTTAGGTTATGTTAGGTCAGATTGGGATACGTCAGGTTAGATTGGGTTAGGTTAGTCTACCTTAGGTTTGCTTGGGGTTAGGTCATTTTAGTTTAGGTTACGACAGGTTGGGTTGGGTAAGATCAGGTTAGGTTAGGTCAAGTTTGGTTAGATCATAGTTACGCTAGATTGGGTTAGGCCAGGTTAGGTTAGGTTAGATTAGGTTAGTTAAGGTTAGGATAAATTGGGTGACGTCAGGTTGGGTTAGCTGAGGTTAGGGTAAATTGGGTTAGGGTGGGTTAGGAGGAGGAGGAAGAACGCCTAGTGTTTTTTTTTTTGTTGTTGTTTTGTTTTATTGCCTTTGAGCTGTCTCCCTTTCTGTAAAAATAAAGGTTGAGTTAGGTTAGGATAAGCTAAAATAAGTTAGGACAAGTTAGCTTATATTAGCTAAGGTTAGGTTAGGTTAGCTGAGGTCAGGCTGGTTAGTTATGGGTAGGGTAGATTGGGTTAGGTCAGGTTAAGTTAAATTGGATGCGGTCAGGATCGGTTATGACAGGACTTTTTGCCGGGAAATATACTGAGAATAATTGGGCCGTACTTTAAAAACCTTTCGCCAGGCCTGGCACTGGAGTTCTCCGGGCGATCCGATATTTGGTACCATTAGACGGAATGAACGCTTCGCCGGGCTAAGCCTCGCCAGCGCTGAGGACGAAATAGTAATGGAACTTGCCGCCGAACGATAGTCCTGGCGGAGGCTTCCTTTCCCGCTGGCGAAAGCCATAAATTTGAATTGTTTTACTATGTCTGCAGTAGCATGAGAAGTTGAACGAATTAGAAAAGACGCACTAATTTATTTTTCCAATAACTCAAGCAAGTTTTATAAATATCGATGTATTTACATCTTTTTTCATGACTATGTAGTATCGCTCCATGAGGATTCAAGACGCCTGCCTCTAATGTATAAAATATATCTGTTACATCCTGTTTGTATGTGGTGCGGATGCGGGTGCGGATTCGGATGTTTATTTCATCACATGCGGATGTGAAAAATTATGCGGCTAACCCGAGGATGCGGAAGCGGATGCGGACATCCAATACATGACTAGATACTATAATCAATGTTACTTACTTGATCCTGATGTTGTCCCATGTTTTTCTGACTTGCTGCGGCGTCTTCCTGTTGCCAGTCATGTCATTGAACCTCCTGGTTACCTCCTGCCACGCCGCTGCCTTCTTGTTAACGGCATAAAACTTTGTTTCCTTGTCACTGATGACCTCAATAAACTCCTTGATGAGGTCGACCAGCATCTCCTTATCAACTGAGGATAAGGGAGTTGATCGGGAAGCAGCAGTCTCCGAACAGGACGTCATGGTGCACACTACACAATGAAGATTGTAAAGTGACTGATTTCAATCATTTCGTGACGAGCATATATACGTGCTGGCAGGTGGACAGCTGCACAGAGGTCATGGGCGCACCCTGTTGGAATTATCCCTCGGAAGGGATTAGCGGGTACAAGAAATCGCGTGCTTACTGCCACACCCTCAAATTATCCTAATCCCCCCTTTCCCAACCCTGGGGTCGCTAAGTGCTTTTCCTGGGGGTCGCGGTAATGTCTAGAGGTGCATGATTGGGGTCGCCTGAAAAAAAGGTTGGGAACCACTGCCCTAATCAGTCATTCGAGGATCCAGCACACACACACACACACACACACACACACACACACACACACACACACACACACACACACACACACATGTACACACACACACACACACACACACACACACACACACACACACACACACACACACACACACACACACACACACACACACACACACACACACACACACACACACACACACACACACACACACACACACACACACACACACACACACACACACACACACATGTACACACACACACACACACACACACACACATGTACACACACACACACACATGTACACACACACACACACACACACACACACACACACACACACACACACACACACACACACACACACACACACACACACACACACACACACACACATGTACACAAATACACACACACACACACACACACACACACACACACATGTACACACACATTCTTTTCTCGAGGGCTTAATAAATTTTCTTCACTCGCTAATCCCTAGGCCACTGAGGACTGGGTGAGGCGCTAATCTCAGTGCAGCCGTTGTCTTTATATCCACCCACCCACACCCATGCCACACCCACATTCATGATCATTCGTCGGAACGATTCCTACTTTTTTCCCTTATTCCTTTCCCCAGGTGCGGGGTCAGAGGCCCTTTTCATATATATATATATATGTATATATATATATATATATATATATATATATATATATATATATATATATATATATATATATATATATATATATATATATATATATATATATTCCTCATATTTTGTTTCTTTACATATTTCGAAACGAAAAATAGTAATTACCGTCATGTTTTTGATAAATTTCGTCGAAGGAGACCCTGATATACCCAAAGCGGGTACTTAGCATATAATGTATGCGAAGGATGAATATGCACCATACAAATTTCCCGCGCTTTTTAGTCGACACGGTGCTACATCTAGCAGGCTTTGGGAGTGTTAGCGCGGGCGATCACTTTCGGTCGCCAAGACTGGCGATCGCCACCGCTGGAGAAAAATGGGTGTTTAAAGTACGGCCTTCCTCACCGACACGATCGCCAAGCGTAACTTCGCCAGGCATTCGCCGACCTTGGCGGATGGTTTTAAAGTAGGGCCCTAAGGGAGCATCACGTGGTTAAGTCAGGTTAGATTTGTTCAATAGGTCATTACTGATATTTTTTGGTGGGAAATACATCATAGAATAAAATGAGAATAAGTAGAATAGAATTACGTTGTTAGTGACCCAAGGCTCAGGGGTTCTGGTTGGTGCCAATCTTGCATACTCTTCAGAAACATGCGGCCGGGGGGGGGGGGGGGGGGGAGAGAGAGAGAGAGAGAGAGAGAGAGAGAGAGAGAGAGAGAGAGTGAGTCTGGTGGAGGAGGAGGCACTCACCATAGGGGTCCGCCAATCCTCGCTGAGTTAGGTAATATAAAAGACATGACTCACGCCAACAAAACGGATATAGATGGAGAAGCAGGCACTCACTCTTGGGTTCTATTTATCCTTGCTGTAGCGTGGATTAACAACGCCGCTTACTAATGCCCCGCCATATGTTTCCTGGGAGGCTGATGTTAGTGTGTGTGTGTGTGTGTGTGTTTGTGTGTGTGTGTGCTGCTGGGTTAATATATTGTTCCCAAGCGTCCATCCCGAGCGGTGATGGATGCGAGGCTGGAGCTGTTGATGGAGTTCCAGTAAGTCACTCATAAAGCAGTGTGTGTGTGTGTGTGTGTGTGTGTGTGTGTGGACGGGATGATAGAGAGTGGACCAGCGCTGGCTTATACTAGATTTATGGACAGAATGGGAGAGTTTCCGTGTTAATAATAGTTCAGTGTGAAATAAAAGTTAAGAATATGTAGATGTATAGATGGACATGGAATAGAGTGGATGAGTGCAATTTATAGACGGAATGGGATTGTTTCTGGGTGGAGAGTTCAATGTGGAAAAAAAAGGTAAGAATATGATGGTTGTGCATTACTGGAGTATTTAGACAGAGTAGGATAGTTTGCGTGATTATAAGTCGAAAACAGTTAAAAATAGGCAGGTGAAGATGAAATAGGCTGATCAAATTATGCGTTACTATTCTATTTACAAGCAGAATAGAATAGTGTGCGTAATTATTGGAAGAATGGGATAGTGTCTGTAATTATTGTAAGTGGATAAAGAGGTAAAATTGCTGAAGATGAAATACTGAGCGAGTTCTACCTGACGAGAGTTTACAGACAGAATGCTATAGTGTCCGTGTGTTGAGGTATTTGTGGAAGAAAAGTAAGAATATGAAAGTAAAGTGAGACAGAGGAGCGGATCTTCACATCAGTACAATTCATAGACGTGATGGGATAGGTTGTATATTTATGAGAATGAAATAATGGGCGAAATTTGCATGATTATTAGAACTTACAGACGGAGTGGGAGAGTACCAAGACTGACCTCTCCACCCGAAGCTGACCTCTCCTCTGACCTCTCGTACATTTTTTTTAGCGGACTTTTTTGTTGCTGTTATTGTTTTTTTTTTACCTTGAGCTCCCTCCCTTGCTGTATAAAAATAGAGATTGCGTAGTTATAAGTAGAAAATAGATAAAATACGTAGATAGATGTTGAAATAGAGTAGACGAGTTAGCATTACTAGAATTAAAGGACAAAATATGATAGTGTATGTAATTATAAACAAAAAAATGTGAAATATATTGATGGAGACGGTATAGAGAGGATGAATTCTGCGGTATATCAGAGTAAACAAGTTAGCAGTACTAGAATTTAAAGAATAAATAGGATAGTGTATGTGACTGTAAACGAAAAAAAGTCGAAATACATAGGTGGAGATGGTATAGAGAGGGCCATTTTTGCATTACATTAGAGTAGAGAGGTTAGCATTACTAGAATTTAAAGACAAAATATTGTAGTTTGTCATTGTAGGTGAAAAAAAAATATAGAGATGGAGAGGGAAGAGAGAGTATGAATTTTGCGTTACTATAATTTAAAGAAAGAATAGGATAGCTTATGTCATTGTAAGTGAAAAGAAAGTTGAAATACATGGATGGAGATGTTACAGAAAAGATGAATTATTCTGCGTTAGTATAATTTTTAAAAGACCAACAGAATATGAAGTTTCCTCCATTCGTTCATTTTTCAGTTTTCACAGCGGGAGTAAAAGCTAAATGCCACGATAAGGTTGCGCATAAAGCAGTATATAAATGTGTATAGAGTTAGTATATATTATAGAGGGCGATCAACTCTTCATTACTACACTATACACAGACAAACAATACATTTTTTCCTCCCTCCCGCCCGTTGTTTGTTGTTTTCGCCGCGGGGCCAAGCGATAAACGCCACAATAAGTCTCGTGGAATTACTGCTGTTCGATGCTTGCTAAACTTTTTTCGCTTAACGTCCTTCCTTCCTTCCGCTTGTTCAGTGTTGTGTGTGTGTGTGGAATAGGAAGGGCGGAATGTGCGTGGCTGGATAGATAGATAGATGGACTGATAGATAGACCGGTAGGTAGATAGATACATAGATAGATAGATAGATAGATAGATAGATAGATGGATAGATAGACACATAGATAAATAGAAAGATAGAGAGATAGACAGACAGATAGATAGATTGTTAGGTAAAAAGATAGATGGATAGATAGATAAATTGATAGATATATACACATATACACAGAAAGATATGAAGATAGATAAATAGACAGACAGATAGATTGATAGATAGGAAGGCAAAGAGATAGATAGATAGATAGATAGACAGATAGATAGATTGATTGAAAGGTAAACATTGATAAATAGATAATTAATTGATTGACTCACAGATAGATAGATCGATAGAGACATTGACATATAAGCAGACAGATATTTAGTGAACTAACCATACATTTGGCATTCGGTTCAGACACTGATCATCAAAAGAAATACAAGACAAAAAAAAGAAGAAAATAGAAAATTGAACAAAAAGAAAAAAAGGGAAGAGAAAAGAAAGACAAAGGGAAAATATGAAAAGAGAAACAAAAAGATGAGAAAAGTAGATGTGAGAAAAGGTGCCTGAAAACAGTAAAAAAGAGTATAGAGGTGAACATGTGGAAACAGCAGGACACTAGAACAGCAGCGAAGGAAGGAAGGGAAGTAGTTGTTACCCCCTTGGATGCAGACCGCTTATCAGAAGACATCACCAAGCTGCAGGAGTGGAGCAATGAGTGGCTGCTACAATTCAATGATGAAAAATGTAAAGCCATATACCTTGGGAGGGGAAACCCAGCATACCAATACCAGATGGGAAACACTCCACTATCCACCACAGAGGCAGAGAAAGACCTGGGAGTGTATGTTACCAGGCTACCAATGAAGGGATATCCAGCACACCAATATCACATGGGAAACACTCCACTATCCACCACAGAGGCAGAGAAAGACCTGGGAGTGTATGTTACCAGGCTACCAGTGAAGGGATATCCAGCACACCAATACCACATGGGAAACACTCCACTATCCACCACAGAGGCAGAGAAAGACCAGGGCCCAGATTCACTAACGCCTCGCAGATACGACAATCTTAAGTGGATCCAATATGGCGGAAATAAGAATGTCGTATCTTGCGATTCCCAAAAAAATCTTAAGTCCGCCATGTTTAGATTTTCCTGCCTTAACGCTGTTTCACACTCCCGCCGACAGACGGCGTAGTGTGATGTTGACATATTTCGTTCAACCCGTGACAGAGGCAGACGATGTTGTCTGCCCCACCGGGAGTACGGAGATGAAGTGAGGAAGTTCAGGTAAGCCAATCACTTGTCATGTGGAGAGTCAGCTTGGTATATTGTTTCTAAAGCGTGCTAGTGAGTGAAACATTTTTGTTAACCTGCATGAAGGTATCCTTTAGGTAACGTTATAAACGTGCCTTTCTGTCAGTTTTTAGCCATGACTTTGTCCTCCAAGTTGTCCATGATCAGTCTCATTACCCTGTTTTGACCTCCTCTGTAGGTAAAAGTGTAATATACTTGCATCACCAAGTTATCTCACCATGGAGAGGGGAAGGGATATGGGTGCACACACACTTCAGTACGTGGTGTCATTTCAGTATTTTCATAGAGGTGAGGCCATTTACTGAGCAGCAGAGCTTAGCAAACATATCAGTCATTAAGATTTGCCACCAGGGCACTGCCCAGCAATGTGGCTAGGATTAGGACTGGAGCTCAGACATTGTCAGCTGCTCAGATATTGGGAAGTAGATAAAACGGCATACTTTCCAAAGAGCAGCTAGCTGTATTATGGCTTAAAACACTGTCGCACTACTATAAATGCAATAACAATAAGTAAAAAGCTCTTTCATAGTGCTTGAGATAAACTAACTTCCTATTAAAACATAGATACTTTAAATTCTTATAATAGTGAATTTAAAGTATCTATGTTTTAATAGGAAGTTAGTTTATCTCAAGCACTATGAAAGAGCTTTTTACTTATTGTTATTGCATTTATAGTAGTGCGACAGTGTTTTAAGCCATAATACAGCGAGCTGCTCTTTGGAAAGTATTGTATTTCTTTGTTTTCTTCATTTCCACAGATTAAGTTTATTAACTATGTAAACTTTCTACTTCATTGCTTCTTAACCTTTAACTACTAGCCAGTCACTTTAACCTCTCTCTCTCTCTCTCTCTCTCTCTCTCTCTCTCTTATGATCCTGGTTATGATGACCAAGCAAATAATTTTCCTTTTATAGGAGACTGAGTGTAACCTGTAAGTGTAGTGGGTGCTACAACACCTAGCAGCCCATATGTCCCAGCAGTGGTGCAGCGTCGGACCCTTAAACTTCCAGGCAGGAGACACAAGATGGACACAAGATAAAAGATTCTGAAGAAGCAAGACCAAGCATATATTACTGGATAGTTTGCAGAAATGTGTAGATTTCCTTGAATCGTCTCAACCAGAATGACTGCAATAGCTGGACCTTTACAGGACTTTGTTGAATATTGCAGGGCATGAAATTCTGTATTTCTTATGCATCACTAAAGGTCTCTTTTGATTTTTTCAAACATGTTTTGTATTTGCAATTTATTTAATTGTTTTCTGTTGGAAATAACATATAAAAATATGTTTAATAGCAAGCTGTGAAGAATTGCTCCAAATAGTACACACCACGGTGCTATATGCTTTACATTTTATTAAGTGTATAATAAGCTCAGCCATATTGTCCTGCAGTTAATTTTTAGTCAGATAATTTCTCCCCTTTTTTTACAATTTAAGTTGTGATTGTGTTCATGTATACCAGCAGTTCTTTCTTTAATTATATTAGTAAAGAAGTTGTTATTATATATATGAAGTCAGATTAAGTGACTTTCAAAAGCAATATAATTAAGTCCATTTAGCCTGTGTCACTCTCAAAGTTGTACGCCTCCGTGGTCTACTGGTTAGCGTGCCTGGCTTCTACTCCGCAGGCCCGGGTTCGAATCCCGGCCCAGGCAAACTGCGTGCAGCTCATCCAGCTGTTGATCCTCCCTCTTGGGCTGGTCGATAAATGGATACATGGGGAAATCTGGGGAAGGTAATCTGTGGTAACCCAGATATCACACTGGCCCTGTGTCCCGGGGTAATGGGGGCTCCCTTCCACCGCAGTCTCAAGGGCCAATGTTACGGAGATGAGCACCGAGGCCATGCGCTGCTACTACGTATCCCCCCAACTTTACTACTCTTACTCTCAAAGTATATAATTGTGTGTTTGTGTGTATGTGAGTGTGTGTGTGTGTCACATCTTGGAAAGCCCAAGACTTCTCTCAAAACTCTGATGACTCAAGAGAGTCTGGCTTCCAGCTATATCTTGAGAGCCAGCAGTCATCGTGGAAATGTTCAAGGTATAGCAGAATGTGTTTTGACAGTGGTCAGTGCCACTGTCTTTGAAGAACTCTACCGAGTTCTTAACGAAACACACCCATACACCAATTTGCTCGATGATTTCCTTTATTTTATTGCCAGTACACTATTCAACACATTTAAATATTTAATAATGTATATATCAATGCCCACTTTTTCACTATGTTCTCAACTTGTGCCAGCAACATATGAGTCAGTACTTTAGTAAGGTTAGGTTACATAAATGAAAAAAGTGCATATTTGAGTTAAAAACAGAAACATTATTTTCTTGTCAATACCCAAAAAATAACTTGAATTTCAAGGTGAGAAAGATTTTTTTTATAGTCTATGGACAAATAACCTTTATTTTCTGGTTTTAATGTTGTGCTATAAGTAGAAAATGAAGTAATTTTATATTTTTCACTTAACATGAAATAAATATAAATATATATAAACATTTTGCCTCAACCTAAAATCATAAAATACTTTTTCAATTATAGTAGCTATTAAACTATGAGTGGGAATAAAACTGGGCGATGAATCAAACCTTGACAGGTGTTGCTAGGTTGATAATTTACCAGCAATAGGTTACCATGTGATGGAGATGAGCACCGAGGCCACACACAGCTGTGCGTATGCCCCCAACTTCACCCTACCCTTACTAGACACATCATCTATAACACCCAGTAAAACTAGCATACTAAATAGTAAATGTAATACCTTAATACAGTAAATATCATTGAGACAAGAATGAGCCATGGGATGACTCAATTACCAAAATATCCAACAAACATATGATGCATGTTGCAAAGAATGGGTAATTGCTTAGCAGGAGCAGTCTATTTGAGATGCATATTACTTATTTCCTGTGATATGCTATGATGCTTTTTAATGGGGATCTCTTTATTACCACAATAATTCAGCTATGAAGGTGCTACAGCAAATTTACCCCAGAATTCACTATAACAAGCACTGCGGCATATATTGTCCAGCCGTCTTCACTCCCAAATCTATTTACAAACTAACAGACTCATTTTAACCTAGTGGATGGTAACCTAACTCTGCTAAAATTGTAATCTATAATTGCCGCTGGGGATAGTAGCCTATCGTTACAGAGGAGAGTAAACTGTCAACCCAAGTATGAGACTCACCAATTCAACTCTAGTACTTTCATAATTGCTTCCTGGTGATAACTAACTCCACAAAAAAAGACATTATAATTTACCCAGTAATGAATAGTTTGTGTCTCTAAAATAGGTCGCTAAAATCTGCTAAACAATGGCAAGGGGACACCCAGAATTATGTTCAGGGAGATTGGAGGGCAGAGAAAAAGACAAGACAAGAGAAACTTTGGGGGTGCAGGGTCTGAAACCTCATCAACAGTAAACGGGGGGGGCCCGGCCCATCCTTGGTTGTGCTAGTGGTCTAAGGTATTACAAACTACAAATTAAGACTAAATTATTCACCGAGCATGTATGAGTACCCACATTACCCCCTGGTGGATCTCCTGCGAGCATTTCAAGCCCTCCATATATATTATCACGAGTGTTTACGGCAGGATATTTGATTCAGTAGTGTAGGAGTTCACAGTCACTACATATTCAGTGAATGATATTATATACGGTTGACACGTCCTTATAAAGCAATGTTTTGATAGCACTGTGACGTTTTGTTCATTATTTTGGCAGCGGGTCTTCCTCTTCTTCTTCATTCCTCCTTGTGTTGTGGAGAAAATCTGCCCTACGTACGGGTCGCGATATCTTACGCCATGTCTGGAGCTGCCGTAAAGTTACGGTGCCGGAAGAGTGTCGTAACTGTTTAGTGAATAGCCCAAAGCAGCCGAAAGTTGCCTTAAGACATTTTTTGTGACTTACGAACGTCGTAACTCGTTATTGAATCCTGGCCCAGGACTGCTGGGGGTTGTGTGCACCGGGGCCCGCAGGATGGAGGCGAGGGCTGTGCGTTGTGGCGGTGTGTGTGTGTGTGTGTGTGTGTGTGTGTGTGTGTGTGTGTGTGTGCCGTGTGCTTGGTTACGGCGGTGACGTGTGTGGCAAAATGTGTACATAACACACCAGAACATGACAGTAGAGGCTCAGGACAAACATGACTCGAGGCACCACACTAGTACAATGGCCCACAGTAGGGTGAAGGAACCTTAAAAATTTGTTAGTAAGAGGCTGTGACGCTGCCAGGCGTGGCTGTCTGGCCGCGTGTGCCGTGTGTACGTATTGTGCCGCATGTGCCGTGTGTACGTATTGGGCCGCGTGTGCCGTGTGTACGTATTGTGCCGCATGTGCTGTGTGTACGTATTGGGCCGCGTGTGCCGTGTGTACGTATTGGGCCGCGTGTGCCGTGTGTACGTATTGTGCCGCGTGTGCCGTGTGTACGTATTGGGCCGCGTGTGCCGTGTGTACGTATTGTGCCGCGTGTGCCGTGTGTACGTATTGTGCCGCGTGTGCCGTGTGTACGTATTGGGCCGCGTGTGCCGTGTGTACGTATTGGGCCGCGTGTGCCGTGTGTACGTATTGTGCCGCGTGTGCCGTGTGTACGTATTGGGCCGCGTGTGCCGTGTGTACGTATTGTGCCGCGTGTGCCGTGTGTACGTATTGTGCCGCGTGTGCCGTGTGTACGTATTGTGCCGCGTGTACGTATTGTGCCGCGTGTGCCGTGTGTACGTATTGGGCCGCGTGTGCCGTGTGTACGTATTGGGCCGCGTGTGCCGTGTGTACGTATTGGGCCGCGTGTGCCGTGTGTACGTATTGTGCCGCGTGTGCCGTGTGTGTACGTATTGGGCCGCGTGTGCCGTGTGTACGTATTGTGCCGCGTGTGCCGTGTGTACGTATTGGGCCGCGTGTACGTATTGCCGCGTGTGTACGTATTGGGCCGCGTGTGCCGTGTGTACGTATTGGGCCGCGTGTGCCGTGTGTACGTATTGGGCCGCGTGTGCCGTGTGTACGTATTGTGCCGCGTGTGCCGTGTGTACGTATTGGGCCGCGTGTGCCGTGTGTACGTATTGGGCCGCGTGTGCCGTGTGTACGTATTGGGCCGCGTGTGCCGTGTGTACGTATTGGGCCGCGTGTGCCGTGTGTACGTATTGGGCCGCGTGTGCCGTGTGTACGTATTGTGCCGCGTGTGCCGTGTGTACGTATTGGGCCGCGTGTGCCGTATTGTGCCGCGTGTGCCGTGTGTACGTATTGGGCCGCGTGTGCCGTGTGTACGTATTGGGCCGCATGTGCCGTGTGTACGTATTGGGCCGCGTGTGCCGTGTGTACGTATTGGGCCGCGTGTGCCGTGTGTACGTATTGGGCCGCGTGTGCCGTGTGTACGTATTGGGCCGCATGTGCCGTGTGTACGTATTGGGCCGCGTGTGCCGTGTGTACGTATTGGGCCGCGTGTGCCGTGTGTACGTATTAGGCCGCATGTGCCGTGTGTACGTATTGGGCCGCATGTGCCGTGTGTACGTATTGGGCCGCGTGTGCCGTGTGTACGTATTGGGCCGCATGTGCCGTGTGTACGTATTGGGCCGCGTGTGCCGTGTGTACGTATTGGGCCGCGTGTGCCGTGTGTACGTATTGGGCCGCGTGTGCCGTGTGTACGTATTGGGCCGCGTGTGCCGTGTGTACGTATTGGGCCGCGTGTGCCGTGTGTACGTATTAGTGCAGAGGTTCTCAAACTGGGTGCCGCGGACAGTGCCTGGGGGTGCCGCGGACAGTGCCTGGGGGTGCCACAAGATTGTCATGAATTTTGAATCATGCCTTTTTTCTTCTTTTTATGTTAGTTTGCATTTATAACTCTTAAGTTTAACTTAAGAGTTAAATCTATCTAAATTCAAATATTATAAGAAAAGGACATCATTCATCTTTATGCCCGAACAACATCATAAAAAAATGGGCGAGTCTTTTCTGAGGAAGGGGGGGATGGGGGGGGGGGGGGGGGGCTCATCCGAACCATCACAGAACATCCAGAAAAGGATTTAAACACACAAAAAAAACAGGAAAGAAAATGACTTGTTTGGCTCATGCTGCCTCTCGGAGTTCATCTGTGATGGTCTTTAGGACAGCCTTGGGCCACTCGCGATGATTCCCTTTATTCGAACAGGAAATCAATGTACACATAAAGCAGGAGTTTTCAAAACAAGGTAATATATCGAGAGGCTCCCTACCAATGTGTTTGAAGCAAAACATAATCAGCAGTGTGTTGTTCTCGTTACGACCTGTGGGCCTGAGACACAGAGTACAGACTTTCACGGATTTTGGAATGGAAACTGCGAAGTGCCCAGAGAGGAATGGAGAGATTACTTCCAGGAGTCACTGTATCAGACCAAAAAGGGACTGCAAATGGATGAGAGAAAAGATATAATTAGATGACCTAATAAAGCCACTTAAAAAATGCAATTATCAAGACATACAGGAGAGAGGACTTCAGATTGCTTAAAAGAGTGACGGAGAGAAATTAATGCTTATAAAAGCACTGAAGAGAAGGGCTTTCAGCAGATGGCGTGGTGATACAGAGAAGAATGAAGGACGTGTAGTAGAGGCTGTGAATTAGAGGCACAAGACAAGAACGAGTGGAAACGTTTGTGTGAGGCCGAGGACTTCTACATGGGAACGCTACAGGCTGATGGTGATGATAAGAGAGAGAGAGAGAGAGAGAGAGAGAGAGAGAGAGAGAGAGAGAGAGAGAGAGAGAGAGAGAGAGAGAGAGAGAGAGAGAGAGAGAGAGAGAGAGAGAGAGATGCTGTCCTTTATTGATTATATCAGTGGTCAACACACTTTTTGCTGAGTCAGGTTTTGCGGTTGCTTTTTTTAGGTAACTTTGAGGTGCAAATGTTAAATATGTCATCCATTTTTTGCTAACACATCAGGTTTTCATTCTGTAGCACATCCCTATTTTATGATGTACTGTATGAATAATTTACTTGGTCAGGAGAGTTTACTAAGGCTCTTCGTCTCATCAGCTCTCCTCTTTTTTTTTTTTTTTTTTTTTTTTTTTTACGTTGTTTGCCTATTGCGCCGGTAGGCATCTTCCCGGTGGGGCATGATGATCGGCCCAAGGCCTCTTCCAGGTGGGACCTGATGGTCGGCCCAGCCCGTTCTGGCGCAGGCGAGTGTTTATAGTGGCGCCATCATGCGTTGGCTCATGCTGCCCCCCGGAACTCGTTCTTGATTCGCTTGGACGGCTTCCTCTAGAGTCCGGGTTGATGGGTGGTCTTCCGGACAGCATGTGGGTAGTTTTAAGCCACTCGGCGGTGACTGAAAAATCCGAGTGGTAGCGTGGGGATTCGAACCCGCGTCGTCCAACACGTGGTGAATGTGGGCCCAGTACGTTACCAGTTCGGCCACCGCCTACCCTGATAGTATTCCACCTCTTAAATTCCGCCGCCATGGTGCCTCCCTTTCTATCTTCTATCGATATTTCCTTTTTACAGTGAGTCTTTTTCTTCCTTTATCTCTTTTTTTACGTTTTTTTTTCTTTTCTACCGACAGTAATAAAGTCTCTTTCAACCTTTTTTATTTTTTTATTTTACTTATTATAATTTTTGCTTTACTTTTACTTTTTACTCATGTTTTTTCTTCTTTTCTGTTATACATAGTGACAAAGTTTCTTCCTTACTTTATTTTCTCTTTTTCTTAGCCACAGACGATTCAAGTGATTCTACGTTATATTCATACAAGTTCATCTTTCAAGCTATGTGTAAATGCAAGTATTTTCCTAAGTCTATATCTATTGACCTTTTTCTTCTTTTCCTCCTATTATGAATTCCTTTACTTATCTCACTTTCTATTTATTTGTCTTTATATTTCCTTGCGGTTACTGTCTCTATCTTCTTATACATTCGCCCGTTTGATATTTCTGTTCCTTTCCCGTAACCGTCATGTATATCTAATGAAGCCGCACCATACGAAACCTGACGTGTTCCGTTCTAGCTTGTGTCTGTTCAAACACTTCTTTTTTTTTGCAGCGTCCTTTTCCTTCTCTTTCATCATCCTTTCTTCCGTCTTTTTCCTCTGTCGACTCCCTTCCTCTATAGGTGCCCATTGCCGGCCTTTTGTTTTACACCAGTTTAAAATTACTCAATCTTTTTCCAGGTCATTTCAACGGTTTCCAAAGGCTGCTGCTGAACCGTGATAGGCTGCAGATTTTGTCATGTAAATTATCTGCTGTTCGGCGCCCCAGTAACGCTATAGTGCAGCACCAATAACCTCAAGCTGACCTTTTCGATCGTACGGGGGTCGGAGACACATGCCGATCACAGTCACGACCCTGTGTAACCTCCCGCGAATTACAGGTCGCTGATTGTCGTTATTAGGTCGTAAAGTCAGTGTGACTAGGGCCTTATCTGTTCGTATTCGAGCCTGTACACCTGTCTAATTAAATACCTGTACCTCAAGAGACGGATGAAGTGGCTTTAATAGGACAATAGGGATGTGGTAATTAGTGTGTGTGTGTGTGTGTGTGTGTGTGTGTGTGTGTGTGTGTGTGTGTGTGTGTGTGTTTACGTTTTATATAACAGTCAACGTTGTATTGATTGCAGCAACACAGCTCTATCTCCCCTCCCCTCCTCTCTCTCTCTCTCTCTCTCTCTCTCTCTCTCGCGCGCGCGCGCGCGCGCACACACACACACACACACACACACACATTATACATTTTCATTGTGCATATCAAATCGTGGGTCGTGGCAGCAACACACACACATACACGCACAAGCACACACGCGCGCGCGCGCACACACACACACACACACACACACACACACACACACACACACACACACACACACGTTAAATGGCTGAGTCCGATAATAATTTGGGTCTTGTTGATTATTCCGCAGTAACAGTGTGGGTATCCCGACCGCGGCGGGGAGGGGGTAGTAGTAGCAGTAGAAGAAGTAGTAGTAGTAGTAGTAGTAGTAGTAGTAGTAGTAGTAGTAGTAGCAGCAGCAGTAGAAGAAGTAGTAGTAGTAGTAGTAGTAGTAGTAGTAGTAGTAGCAGTAGTAGTAGTAGTAGTAGTAGTAGTAGTAGTAGAACAAAGGGGTACAAAGGAAAAGCAAACATCAACAGACCTCTTGGTACTAGCTAGGCTGTACCCTTTTTATTGTTGCTACCATCTACTCTAATCTACGAGTCAGAGACACAGGACAGCAAAGAAGAAGGCTCCTCCCCTCCCACCAGTCCCTCCAGCCGAGGCTGGCATGAAAAGGATGAATACCATGTAGTATAGAAAAACTACAATGGAATTTTACATGGACAGAAGGAAGATCATACACGACAACTAAGCTAACACTACTTTCTGTTAGACCGGAGCAAAATAGCGGATGTTCGGGTTAGCTTCTATATATGTCTAGTCGGTTTTTGAACGTGCAAATAGTTTCGCTTCCGGTGACGTTTTGAGGCAGACCATTCCATACATTGATGACACGTGTAAAGAAGAAGTGCTTTGATTCATTTGAGTTGAAACGCTTCCTCGTTATTTTGTATCCATTGTTTCTTGTTACGCTTGGTTGAGAGACTGTAAAATAATCATGAACATTAACGTTGTCGAATCCCTTGAACATTTTAAATACTTAGACAAGGTCACCTCTTAGCCTGCCTTTGATAAGCTGAATAAGTTCAGTTAACATAAGATCATAAGAACGTAGGAGTCTGCAAGAGGCCGGTAGGCCTGTAGAAGGCAGCTCCTTTGAACCTAGGCTCCCGTGTATCTAACCCCCCTAATATCGCTGTCCATGAATTTATCTAATCTATTTTTGAATGTGACAATTGTATTGGTATTCACCACGTGACTGCTAAGCCTATTCCACTCATCCATCACCCAGTTAGTAAACCAATTTTTGCCAATGTCCCTGTTGAATCTGAATGTATCCACTTTAAACCCATTACTTCGAGTCCTATCCGGTTCTCTTACCAACAAAACCTTATGAATATCCCCCTTGTTAAAGCCCTTCATCCATTTATAAACCTCGAGCATGTCTCCACGCACCCTTCGCCTTTCTAGAGAATGCAAGTTTAACTGTTTGAGTCTTTCCTCGTATGGTGCCACTATAAACACTTGCCTGCGCCATGACGGGCTGGGGCCGAATACCATCCAGGCCCCTCAAGCAAGCCTACCGGCGCAATAGGCAGAGACGTAAAAAAAAAATAATAATAATAATGGCGAGCCTCTTAACCCCTGAATCATCTTAGTCATCCTCCTCTGCACCGATTCTAACATTTTGATATCCATTCTATAGTAAGGTGATCGTTCTAACTTATTACTCCAAGATCTTTTTATTTGCTAGCTTCAGAAAGTCGCACTCCGTTAATTTGATAATGAATACGATCGTTGTTGATTCCGATATGCATAACCTTGCACTTTTCAATATTGAAATTCATTTGCCATGTTCGTAGGAGTAGTAGTAGTAGTAGTAGTAGCAGGAGGAGGAGGAGGAGGAAATTGGTAGGATTGAAGAACATGGAGATCAGCATAAGTTGACATCACACTTAGGGAAATGGAGGAGAGATGGAGGTGTTTTGGGTGGATATTGGAGGAGGAGGAGGAAGAAAAAGAGGAAGAAGATGCAGACTGGTTCAAAGTGGTGGCAGGTAAAGAAAGGTAGTTTTGTAGTAGAAAAGAAAATATAGAAAAAAGAAACCAAAGAGGATGAAGTGAAGGGGAGACAGATAAGAGAAAGGTGGGCAGTGGATATCCCTAGAGGAGGAGAAAATAGGGAGAAAGGAGGAGGAGGCAGGTGGATGACTGGCAATTCGTGGAGGATGCTGGGAGAGAAGAAAAATAAAAGGTAAATAGAAAGATAGCAAGTGGAGGCCAGTGGAGATAGGTAAAGAAGGTAAGATAAGGTAAAGTAAGGTAAGGTAAGGAGAGGTAGGGTAAGGTAAGGCAAGGCAAGAGATAGATCAGTAGTGGAGATTGTGAGAGGGAGGACACAAGACCGCTGTCGAAGTGGAGGTATTCAGGGCACGGGAGATAAGTGGAGGCCAGCAAGGAGACTAAACCCGCTAACAGTGTGGAGAACAAATGTGGAGATGAAGGCAGCGTGGGAAGGCGGCTTAACCTGATGGACCTTCCCGGGAGCCTACCAGACGAATGGGGGTAACGGGAAGGGGAAGGGGAAGGAGGGGGAAGGGGGAGGGGGGAAATGGGAGCTACTAGGGTGTAACTTGTAAGTACTTAAGGGGCAGCGTTACCACCTAATGAGGTTAAGATAAGGGGTCTGATCGCCTACATATCAGGGTATTAGAAACGACCCACGAGCACGTTATAAGGGGAGAAGGAGGAGGAGGAGGAGGAGGAAGAGGAGGAGGAGGAGGCTATTGCTATATTAAGAGATGGGAGAAGATGTGGAGGAGAGGAGAGAAAAGGCCCCCAAAAAGATAAAATAGAGAGAGGACTAGAAAAACGTAAAAGACGTCATGGAATAATCAGAGAAGAAAACAAGAGGAATAAGGAGATAAAAGAGGAGGAGGAGGAGGAAGGGAAAGGGTGGATGTAAGATCAGGAGGAAAATTAATAAAAATTAATTCAAGAAGAAAAGCAAAGGAGAAAAAATGAAGAAAGACGAAACAGGAAAAAAAATATGAAAAAAGATAAAGACAACGAAATGAGAGGAAGTTGAAAATAAGAAGACCAAAAATACAAGAACCGAAAAAGAAGAACCAATGGAAAAAAAGTGAAATAAAAAAATCAAGAAAACAAACAAAACGTAGAAAAGAAACAAAGAAAACCATGACCTGAAAACGAAAGAACCGAAGGAAAAGACAAGAAAAGAAGAAAATAAACAGAACACGAAGACCAGAGGTAAGGCAAGTCGAGGTCACAATTTGAGACGAAGAAGTAGTGGGCAAAACCTTTCCCTCAAGAGCATCACGTCTGTCTGTCAGGCCCCGCCACGCCCCTGACCAGCGCCGAGGGGAAGCAGCACAACAGCCTGGCTCCCCACGCCCTTGTCACGCCCACACACACACACTCAACTTTCTTCTTCATCCCTTCTTTATTCCCTCGTATTCTTGTTCTTGTCCTTCCCTTATCTTTTACCTTACCAACTCATTCCCTCCTTCATTTCCTCCTGTTCTTTTTCCTAATCTTGTCGTCCCTTTATTTTCCTCATCCTATTTTCCTTAAAACCCATCCATGGTCTTCCTTTTATTTTCTTCCTTTCATCTATAGGTCTGGATTAGACTGAGCCGAAGAAAGGAAAAAGCGAGAGAAAGGGAAGGAAGTAAGGAAGGAGGGAAGGAAGGAAGGAATTAAGGAAAGAATGAAGGGTAGAATTACGTTTTTAGTGGACATCATAATAAAAAGTGAAACATGAGTGAGGTGAATGAAAGGAGCGGCTGAAGAAAGCAAGAATGACAGAAGGCAGTGATGGGAGGAAAAGTTGAATGGAGAGATGGATTGAAAGGAAGGACGAAAGTAGAAAGTGAATGAAGGAGGAGAAAGTTGGGATGCAAAGGACAGATGATCTGAGAGGAAGAACGAAAGAAGGAAGTGAAAGCTGGAAAGTTTAGTCGGCGCAACATCTGTGGTCATATGCCGGAGAGAGACAGAAGGGGAAGGAATTATAGGAGAAGGGAACAGATCCCAGGAGACGGGACACAACCCCCGACTAATACCTGGTACCCATTCACTGCTGGGTGAACAGGGGCGTAGAGTATCGGAAAAGCCGACAAAACATTTCCATTCCGCCCGGGAATCGAACCCGGGCTCTCTCGGTTGTGAGCCGAGTGTGCTAATCACTGCACCACGAAGCCCCCTCTTAAGGAGAAAGAGAAAAAAAAGGAAGAGAGGGGAGGAGAAAAGGGAAGAAGACAAAACAGGGAGGAACAAGAAATGAAGTAAGAAGCGATAAAGAAGACGACAAAGAAAAGAAAAGAGAAAGAAAATAAGGAGATAAAGAGGCTGCCGGAAGATAAATTACAAACTGTTAAAGAAGCAAAAGGACGGAACGACTTATAAAGAAGAGAAAGGAGAGAAGACACAAAGGAAAATGGAGACAGAGGAAGAGAAAGAGAAAGGGAAAGAAAGAAAACAAACAAAATGTGTATAAATAGAAGACACACGGAATGCCAAGACAAGCGGGAAGAAAAAAAAATGGACTAAGAGGAAATTAACCTGAAAAAAAGTATAAATGAACTGAATGAGAGATAGAGGGAAATGATGATGTGGAATGGCCAATGGCATGGAACGAAAGGAGGGACACAAGGTGAAAGGAGGAAAGGGACGGGGATGAAGGGAAGCAAGGACAGACAGTAGGCGAAGGGAATGGTAGAATGACACGGAAAAGAAAAGAAAAGAAAGCTAGAAAGGACGACAAGAACTCATGGAAAAAACAGGAGGAAGGAAAAAAAGAGGAAAAGAACAATGAAAAATGAGAGGGAAAGGAAAGCATGGATGGACTGAAGGAAAAAGACGATAAGGGAAAAGGTAAGAAGAGAGAGAGAGAGAGAGAGAGAGAGAGAGAGAGAGAGAGAGAGAGAGAGAGAGAGAGAGAGAGAGAGAGAGAGAGAGAGAGAGAGAGAGAGAGAGAGAGAGAAGGAGGGGGGACAATAATAAATGATTTAGTGTAGGTCACATGTTGGAAGGTGGGATGAGAAGGGAAGTATTAGAGGAAGCAGGAGGAAAGAGGAAGGAAGGAAAGAGGGAAACAACGAGGGACTTGAAGGAAAGGAAGAAGGAAAGAAAAAAAAGAAAAGGAAAAGTGAAGACCGAGTTAAAAATGTAAAGGTATGGACAGGGAAAAGGAAGAAGAAAAAACAGAGGAAGAAACAGACGAATGAACGAACAATCAAACGAAGGAAGGAATGAAGAAAAACAGAGCAACAAAGCACACGTGAACAAGGAATAGAGGCAAATTAATGAGGGCAAAAATTAAGCTGGGAGGGAATGGAGGAAGAAAGGAAGAAGGAAAAAAGATAGGAAGGACGAAAAACAGAAAGGGAGCGAGATGATAACATTAGTGCTCATATTAGGGAGGAAGAAAAAGGAAGAAGGGAAGGAAGAAGGGAAGGAGAGTGCTTAGAGGCAAAGAAGAGGAACCTTAAACCGATTCCCTTCCCATCTAGTAAGAGGAAGTGTAAGATGATTGGTCTGATGATGCTTTGAGTGGTGAGGCGACTCAGCCGGTGTGTGTTGTCGATTTAGGGAATGTAATGTAGGGAGAGGAGGAGGAGGAGGAGGAGGAGGAGGAGGAGGATAAAAAAACTAACCTATTTCACCGTTCGTCAGGGGAAAGGAATCAAGTTAGTCGTGCGTGTGACTTTGGCGGTGAGAAAATGATACTTGTGGGAACGTTCAAGCAAGAGGGATTACGCATATTAAGCTGGTTGGAGACGAGTCTGTGGTAGTGGGGAAAAAAATCTAGCTAGCGAAAGGTGTTACTGGTAAGAAAATGATACTGGGAAACGTTGTTGGTGTTGTAACGAGAGTAAAATGGCCTATTCCAATGTTTGAGTTAGGGAATAAAGTTTTCATTCTCACTATCAAAACCACGACCACGTTCTTCAGTGAACATCCCTTCGACTGCCATCATCATCTTCCTTTCAGCATCCTCACCACTAATGCACTATTCACCCAACATCTATTCTAAACGAACATCACCATCACCTTCATTTCACGCTATCATCACCATCTTCCCTCACCACACTCATCCCTACAGGCATTTTACGCACATTGACACCACCAACATAACCATCACCATTCACCATCAAAATTCATCCCCATTCTCCTCCTCCTCCCCCTCCTCCTCCTCTATCATCGTTACCAAACCTAAAACAAAGCTAGACAGATGGAAAAGAGAAAAATTGATGGTGGCCGTCAACTCAGCCTAGAGACGGATTAAAAGATGAAATAAAATAAAACAATAAAAATATCCCGCCGGCGAAGTGCTCCTTTAAAATAAAAGAATGAATGAAAAAAGTAATGTTCGTGTGTAACACCAGCGTTTTAATAAAAGGTGTTCAGTCTCCTAATTCTCTCCCTCTCCCTCCTCTCCTTCCTGCTTTCACTTATTTTTGTACTCCTACTTTCCTTCATGTTTTCATTTTCCTCTTATTTTCTTTTACTTCTCTCTTTTCCCTCTCACTTTCCTTTTCTACTTACTTTCCATTCATTTTACTTTCCGCTACCTCTTACTTTCCTTCTCCTCTTATTTTCCTTTTCTTCTTACTTTCCTTTTCCTTTTCCTTTCCTTTTCCTCTTACTTTCCTTCTCCTCTTATTTTCCTTTTCTTCTTACTTTCCTTTTCCTTTTACTTTCCTTTTCCTCTCACTTTCCTTCTCCTCTTACTTTCCTTTCCCTTTTACTTTACTTTCCCTCTTACTTCCTCTTCTTCTTACTTTACTTTCCTCTTAGGTATTTCCTTTTACTCTTATTTTCATTTTCTTCTTACTTTCCCATTCCTCTTACTTTCTCCTCCTTTTACTTCCTTTTCCTCTAACTTTTCATCCTCTCTTAGTAACTACAAGCATCATCTTTTCTTGCATCGGTGTTATTTACTGTTTCTCCCTCCTTACGTTGTTCCCTCTCTTCTTTCCTTCTTCGTTGCATTTCTTCACCGTTTTCAACATTACCTGCACGCATCTTCTCTTCCACCATCGTTTTTTTCTACTCTACCCATTTTTCCACTTGTACCCATTACGTGTTTTTTCCTCTCTCTTCTTTTCTTCCTCGCCCCCATTCTCCCCGCGTCTATTCGCCGCCTTAGCCTCCACACCTTCTCTTTAATGGTCCGAGTACGAGGCGACCAAAGGCATCCTCTGCTCCTCTTTTATCTCCACTACTTCATCTGTTCTTTACACTTTTCCTCCGCTCTCTTTCTTTTCTCCTTCCTTTCATCTTTGTGTCATCTCTCTGTTCACTTGCTTCCGGAGTAGCTAAAGACAACCAGGTTTAATATGTTTTCCTGATTTCTTTTCATTTTACATCTTCCTTTGGCCTTTGTGTCTGATTCTTTCTCTTTTATTTTACTTTCCACAATGTCTCCATATTTTTTGTTTTTTTGTTTGTTTCTGTGTTCCCGTCAACGAAAGTCGGTCAGTATCCTTCTCTTTTATCATTTATCTTTTGTTACATTCCTAGGTTTTTCTTTTTCTAATATTTTTAAAAAGGCAGCATAATCTGTCTTCACATTTCTTTCTCCATTTACTCGCATCTTTAGCCATCAAATACAGTCATTACTTTTCTTCTATGCTTTTAATTCGTTTGTTTCACAGTTTTTTTTATAAACGTTTCACTTTTATGTTTTCCCAGGCCCCTATTTCTCTTCTTTCCCATTCTCGTAAATTGTGTTTCCTCTCCATCTACGGCGAGGAGTACACAGGATGACTCACTTCTTCCCTAGTCCCTCATTTGTTCCCTTTTTCTATCCGTCTATGAGCGTGGACTTCTTACCATGAATACTAACTTCACAAAATGTACGTAATTCCCTAAGAATTTTATATAGAAAAATATATTAGTTGATAAAAACAAAAAAAAATATAAAGCATGATAAAAAAACAATACTTGTAAATAAATGTACATGAAATAGATAAAAAGACGGACATGCAATAGATTAAACCACAGTACGTGAATAGATGAAAAGACACACTTATAATTAAATGAACAATATACATAAAGCACACCAGAAAACATTCAACAGATACAAGATATACATAAAACAGACAGCACAAAATTTCATACAAAAAGGAGACACGCGTAATATACACAAAACATAAGACACAAAAGCAAAAAAAAAAAATAAACAGGTAGATAATTGGCTGAACAAACAAGTGAACAGGTGAGCCAATGAGAGGAGGAAAACACAACACAAGTAGAGCAGGGAAGGAGGGTGGGGGGAGGGAGGGAGGAAGGGGGTTTGCTAGTGAGGAAAGGGAGGGGCGAAGGAAGGGGAAGAAAGGAGAAAGAAAGCAAATAGAAAGAGGGGAAGGAGAGAGAAGGGGGGAGCAAGGGGAGGAAGAGGGGTGAGAAGTAGGCAGAAGAAGAGAGAAAGGGGAGGGAAAGGGGGAAGTAGGGAGGGGGGAAGAGAAGAGAAGGGAAAGGGAGAAAGAGAGAAAATCAGTTAGGAAGAGGGAAAAGGAAGGGAAGAGAGGGAAGGAGCAGCGATAGGAGGAGGGAAGGGGAAGTAGAGAGGGGGGATGGGGAGGGGGGGTAATAGGAGTCGGCCTGCAATGAGCTCCCCACGTGACCAAAACCCTCATTGAGCTAACTTTACCAATGTTGTCTTAAGGAGGAGGAGGAGAAGGAGGGGGAGAAGGAGGAGGAGAGGAATCAGAGAAAAGATGGAATTGGAATAAAAAGTGAGAGGAGGGAAGAGAAAAAGAGAAGAGGAAAAGGAGGAAAAGAAAAGAATGAGAATGAATAGTTGGAAATACTTATGTTGTGAAAAGGGAAAACAGAAAAGTAGGAAAATTAAAAAGTAATCTCTCTCTCTCTCTCTCTCTCTATCTCTCTCTCTGATACTCTTCCTCCAATCTGCAGCCTCTTTTTCCTTCCTCTTTTCTCTCGTCTCTCCTTCCTCTCAATTTCCTTCTTCTTGCTCTCAAACTGACTGACCTCTCACCCTACCCTTCCTCCTCCTCCTCCTCCCATTCATTCCTTTACATATATTCCTCCCTTGTTTATCTATCTACCCTCCTCCCCCTTTCCTCCCTTCCTGCCATCTTGTTTTCTCTCCATTTATCCGTCATCTCTTCTACTGCTTCCAACCTCCTGCTTTATCCATTTCTTTTTTCCTTCTTGCTTCTATTTCTCTCCCATTTCTTCCACTACCTCAAAATATCACACCTTCCTCCTGCGTCTGTTTCCTTCCCTTCTTTCCTTTTTGCTTCTCTCTACTATCTCTTCCTCGTCTTCCTCTCGTTTCTTCATTTTCCTCCTCGCATATTCCTCATCTTTCAACCTTCTTTCTGCCTTCCTTCCATTTTGTTTTTCTCTTCTTTCACTCTCTTAGCACCATCTCCTCCTCCTCCTCCTCCTCCTCCTCCTCCTCCTCCTCCTCCTTCCAGTAACATCATAATCTCAGGAATCCTCCCGAGGGTCGGTGCCGAATCTAGCTTTTACAGTAAGGCCTTCAGCACAAACAACAGACTTCAGTCCCTTTCCTCACAAGAAAACGTCCAGTTCGCTAACTTGTGGAACAATTTTTACTACGATTCGGACTTGTTCCTTCCTGATGGCATTCACTTAAACCCTGTTGGAGCAGCCCGTTTCGGGAGGCTGCTCTGTGACCAAGTGGCTCTTCGAAAGCCAAAAAACGCGGAGGCGAGAACACCAGCAGCTCCACCGTAAGGGTGCACTCAATCCGAAAAACTCCCGACTCGAATCACATTAAAGCTTGCTATGTAAACGCTCGTAGCCTACGTAACAAATTTGAAGACTTAGAAGTCCTCGCAGCTACAAATCATTATCACATCATCGGAGTCACAGAATCTTGGATAGACACTTCAAATAGAGATTTCATTGCGGAATATAGATTACCGGGTTATACCATTTTTAGTCATGAAAGAGAGAACAGACAGGGTGGAGGCGTTATCTTTTATATCCACAACTCTCTCCATCCAGTATCCGTGAAAACAGATATTATACCCAATGTAGACACGGTCTTCATTGAAATTTAAAATAAATCTCGTAAAATAGTAATTGGACTTATCTACAGACCGCCAAGGCAGACTCTTGATATCGACCACGCATTAAGTGAATTATTATTAGAAACAAGTAGCAGTTGCGAGGCAGTAATTGTTGGGGACTTTAACTTGCCAGTGAAAAGATGGGGTGAACCGTTGAACTGTCATACAGGGCTCGACCTGTACACAAATTTACTAGAAAGTGATTTACATCAACACGTTCAAGAACCGACTCTGGAAAATAATATACTTGACCTTATCTTTTCAACAACATCTGATCTAGTTAACGAAGTAAATGTTGGTCCAGTTTTAGTTCTAGCGATCACCGAACAATCACATTCAGCATCAATATGAAAGAAAGTAAAGTAACTCCTAGTAAAGAAAAGGTGCCTGATTATCAGAGAGCGAATTTCGTAAGACTCCGATCAATTCTAAATAATTCTGACTGGACTGAAATCACGGCGGAAACAGATATTGATAAATCTTGGGGGGCCTTCACCACAATATTGAACAATGCCATAAGCATATGCGTACCCTATCGTAACAGACGTTCAGCTTCTAAGAAGAAACCCAAATGGTGGAATAACGAAATTCAAAATAGCCTATCTCTAAAAAACGCGTATACAGTAGGTACATATCATCTCAGAGCGAGGCTGACAAACTAGAGTTGGACAGAATTCGCCGCGAAACCAAGAAATTAATAAAACGAAGCAAGAAAAATCTTGAAGAATATATAGCGGAAACAAGTAAATCTAATCCTAAAGAATTTTTCAGCTATGTAAATAATAAAAATCACTCACTTGTGGTATCGGACCGCTTGCTAATGAAAATGGTAACCACACGAACGATGAAAATGAAATGGCTACAATCCTAAATAACTTTTTCGCATCCGTATTTACCGACGAAGATTGTTTATCACCTCAACCGCCGGAGGTTAGAAGGACCGAAAAGATGTTAAGTGGCGTGCTCATCGTAGAAAGTGACATTTACGCACAATTGAAAAGATTAAAGTAAGCAAAGCTCCTGGTCCAGACAAAATTACCCCTAGGGTCTTAAAAGAAATCAAACATCAAATTTGTAAACCGCTCTCCATCATATTCAATAAATCTTTAACAGCTGGAAAAGTTCCGTCGGATTGGAAACTTGCAAATGTCACACCAATTTTCAAAAGGGGACAAGTCTCATCCAGGAAACTATCGACCAATTAGCCTGACATCTATTGTTTGTAAGTTAATGGAGACTATCATTCGCGACAATATGGTGAAATTCTTCGAAGAAAATAATATAATAAATAATTCGCAACATGGCTTCCGTAGTAAACGTTCGTGTTTGACTAACTTACTTGATTTTTTCACTATATTTTTGAGGTGTTCGATGAAAGCAGATCAGTAGATATCATATATCTGGATTTTCAAAGGCATTTGATAAGGTCCCCACCAACGATTGGTCAGCAAACTACTGGCGCACGGTATCTCGGGTAACATTCACAATTGGCTTGCGGACTGGCTCTCTGAGCGGAAACAGAGAGTAGTTCTAAACGGTGTTACATCTAACTGGCTCGATGTCAAAAGCGGCGTACCTCAAGGATCAGTGCTTGGCCCCATGCTCTTCTTAATTTATGTTAATGATATCGATGATGGGCTCATTTGCAAATTATCAAAATTTGCTGATGACACATAAATTGCTAGTAAAGTAACTGCGATACTCGACGAAGAAGCTTTACAATCAGATATAGATCGACTTGCACGTTGGGCCAATCAATGGCAAATGAAATTTAACGTTGACAAATGTAAAGTGTTGAACATCGGAAAAATAACAATCGCGTTCGGTACGTTATGAATGGCCAACAACTTTCTGCAGTAAGTAAAGAAAAGGATCTTGGAATCACTATATCAAGCGATTTAAAGCCCGGTCAGCATTGTTCAGAGGTAGTTAAAACTGCAATCAAATTGGTTGGCTTCATCGGACGAGTCTTTATTAATAAATCGGAAAAAGTAATATTAAAACTGTATAATTCGTTGGTTCGACCCCGTCTAGAGTACTGTGTACAGTTTTGGTCTCCCTACTACAGAAAAGACATAGAAAAGTTGGAACGGGTCCAACGAAGAGTAACAAAGATGATTCCTAGGTTGAGAAATTTGTCATATGAACAAAGGCTTAAAGAAGTAAGTTTATTCAGCCTATCAAAACGAAGAATGCGAGGCGATCTGATAGAAGTGTTTAAAATGTTAAAAGGATTCAGGGATATTAATGCGGAAGATTACTTTACAATTGATCGATCAAATAGAACAAGAAATCACAATTTGAAGATAAGTGGTAAAAGATTCTCGTCGCACGAAGCTAAACACTTCTTCTTCAATCGAGTTGTTAATGTTTGGAACTCTCTACCTTGTGATGTCGTTGATAGTACAACAGTTACGGCCTTCAAGAATAGATTAGACAAGTGTTTTGAATCCAACCAGCAACTAAGATATTACTCATTGTCGTAATAACGTTAAGTTCTTTCGAATACTGGTGTCCTTGTCCGCTTTTATTGCCCGGTTAGTGGTAGCAGTAATGGTAGTTCTTTCCTCTTTCCTACATAAATTCCATGCAGTTTTTCCATGCTGCATGGTTCTTTTTCCTTTCCTGCCAGCTTTGGCTGGAGGGATGGGGGGGTGGGGAGGAGCCTTCGCCTTTGCTGTCCTTCATCTTCCACCTTTGATTAGATAGTTAGTGTAGCTTGTCACAAACAACCTCGAAAGGACCAGCAGGTCTGCTGTTGTTTGTTCTTCCTTTGTGTTCCTTTGTGTTCCCTTAATGCTCCTCACACTTTCTTACGCCTCTTTCCGTACCACATTTATTTCCTCCTTTCCGCCTTTCACCAGCTTGCGTCCACCTTCCTTTTACCTCCTCCCTCTCTCCCCCCCTCCTTCCCTTCTTTCACCCTTCCCACTCTCCCTCACTTCCGTTGCCTTGCTACGTATTACCTCCCTCCTTTCCTCCTGCTCTGAACCTGCCTCCCTCCGTTCTTACCTCCTTTCTTCCCTTTCCCTTTCGTCCGTACCTTCCCTCCATTCTGACTCCTTGCACTCGCCCACCCTTCCCTCCCATTCCTTCTTCCTCTCACCTTTTCCTCTCGCCTCCTTTTCTTCCCGCTTTTTCGTCCCTCCCTGCCTCCCTCATTACCGTTGCACCCCTAGTCGTCTTCCTTTCATCCTTCCCTCTACCTTTCATTTTTTTCATCTTCTCTCCTTCTTCCCTCCACTTCCTCTCTCCTTCCCTCCCCCTATAGTTAATTTATGCCTCCTATTCTTCCTGACCTTTCTTTCCTCTGGCTACCTTCACGCACTGAGCCTTCTTCCTTACATCCTTTCCTCAACCTCTCTTTCTCTACTTCCCTCCACTCTTTCTCTCCTTCCCTCCACTCTTTCTCTCTTTCCCTCCACCCCCCTCCTCTCCTTGCCTCCACCCCCACTCCTCTACTTCCCTCCACTCTTTCTCTCCTTCCCTCCACTCTTTCTCTCCTTCCCTCCACTCTTTCTCTCTTTCCCTCCACCTCCCTCCTCTCCTTGCCTCCACCCCCACTCCTCTACTTCCCTCCACTCTTTCTCTCCTTCCCTCCACTCTTTCTCTCTTTCCCTCCACCCCCCTCCTCTCCTTGCCTCCACCCCCACTCCTCTACTTCCCTCCACTCTTTCTCTCCTTCCCTCCACTCTTTCTCTCTTTCCCTCCACCCCCCTCCTCTCCTTGCCTCCACCCCCACTCCTCTACTTCCCTCCACTCTTTCTCTCCTTTCCTCCACTCCACCGTGCCTTCATTGGCCTCTCCTCCACACTGGGTCTAAAAACCTTCAAGGAGTATCCAGCAAACGTGAATTATTCAGAGAGAGAGAGAGAGAGAGAGAGAGAGAGAGAGAGAGAGAGAGAGAGAGAGAGAGAGAGAGAGAGAGAGAGAGAGAGAGAGAGAGAGAGAGACTAGGAAACATTTTATACATGTTCTGTCTCCCAAACCAACACCTCTCTCTCTCTCTCTCTCTCTCTCTCTCTCTCTCTCTCAGAGGAAAATAAATTAAAAATTCTTCTTTCCTAAGTGCAAATAAAGACGTGACTCGCTTCCCCTGTTCCTCCTCTTCCGCCTTTACTCGTATCCTCCTTCCCTCTTTTCTTCCTCGCCTGTCTTCATGTTCTGGGCTTTCGCATATATCCATCTGTTTGCCTGTCAATGTGTCTGTCTGTCTATCTGAATACGTCTATCTCGAACTGTTAATGTATATTTTTGCATGTATGAGTTTCTTTGTGCTTGTATTTACTTAAGTGTAAACGTATCTATTTTTTTTCTAA